>NC_058415.1:0-136057 GCF_002201575.2 Neomonachus schauinslandi | reverse complement strand
CTTTAAAAAAAAAAAAAAAAAAAAAAAGATACTACCAAACAAAATTCCACAGAACAAAAAGTAGGGCTTATCCTAGGACATAAGGATATTTCACTATTAGAAAATCTATTAATATAATTCTTCATAGTAACATATATTTTTTTTAAGATTTAATTAATTTATTTGACAGACACAGCGAGAAAGGGAACACAAATAGGGGGAGTGGGAGAGGGAGAAGCAGGCTCTCCGCAGAGCAGGGACCCCGATGCGGGGCTCGATCCCAGGACCCTGGGATCATGACCTGAGCCGAAGGCAGACGCTTAACGACTGAGCCACCCAGGTGCCCCTTGTAACATAATATTTTTCAATGCAAAAGCTACCTTAACACTCGAATGATGAAAAATCACAACATTCCCTTTATATACATGAGATGTTAAGTCCATTATCACTTTTACTTAGCAGTGCAAAAGCAACAGCATGAAAACTGGAAGGGAAGAGGCAAAATCATTTCAAAATCTAAAGAAAAAATACTTTAAAATATTGAGAGGACATTAAAAAAAAAGCCCTCATTTATTGGAAAAGCATGACTTGTTCTTGGAAAGGGTCAATACCAAAAAGTATTTGATAAAACTTCATCATCTGGTAGAAAATAAAATGATCCACTATGGGTAACCAACATATTTACAATGTAACAAATATTGACATAAAATTATCAGATAATCAAATGATGACATTTTCACATGAGCCAAAAAAGAAATATTAATGTATTAAAACATACACAGACACACACAAAAAAAACCTTCCATTTTAAGGTGTGTTCTTCACACCTTAGGACGAGCATCTCAGCAACAGAAATTTTGGCCACATACCATCTTCTGGAACCAAGAAAAACAACTAAGGTACAGATCAGGTGCAAATTCCAAACCATCTTTGGTAGTTGGTTATATGTTAAATATTCTCTCCCTATTTATCATGGAAAGATAAGATCAAATTCAAATTCATATCATGATTTAGATAGAACAGGCTCTTGGTCTAACTACCATGTACTCAAAAGTCTTTCGGTGTAAACTATGTTCCTCTGGTACCCTAGAGCAGTGAGATGACAACACACCTGCAGTCAGCTGAGCCGCAGGGGTGCGTACAGGGACCGTCAGACCCCTCCCAGGACCCAATCCTTTAACTGACCTGATGGCAACAACAGCTGCCCTTAGCGACATCTTTAAACATCTTAGAACCCAAACTGGCTTTCAGTATTACCAAAAGATATCAAATAAAAATACAGGTATCGACTGCTCTGAAATGGTTAAGAAATGCTTTGCAGATGTATTATTCACATGTGACCCAAAACAGTCATGATGGTACAGGGCCAAGCCACTCACCAAGGGCTGATCCTCATCAGTGGAATTGGGAAGCAGGTGAAGAACACGGTGCCAAGGAGAAAGGGTTTCCTCCCCCACACATCAGACAGAGCGCCTATGAGGGGGGCACTGAGAAAAGACAGCAGGCCCTGCAGAGGAAAGTAGCAACAAAGTTCAAATTTACATCGTGGTCCCCCAATCACTTGCAATTTTTCCTTTCTAAATGCTCCATTTCTTTTACTGGCCCCCAAAGAGAATAATTTGAAGCATTAAATACAAACTGTCATTTAAAAACATTCTAATGAAGTAAGTCAAGCAGAGAAAGACAATTATATGGTTTCACTCAGATATGGAACATAAGGAATAGCATGGAGGACCACAGGGGAAGGGAGGGAAAACTGAAGGGGGAAAAAATCAGAGAGGGAGGGCGCCTGGGTGGCTCAGTTGGTTAAGCAACTGCCTTCGGCTCAGGTCATGATCCTGGAGTCCCGGGATCGAGTCCCGCATCGGGCTCCCTGCTCGGCGGGGAGCCTGCTTCTCCCTCTGACCCTCCCCCCTCATGTGCTCTCTGTCTCTCTCATTCTCTCTGTCTCAAATAAATAAATAAAATCTTTAAAAAAAAAAAATCAGAGAGGGAGACTAACCATGAGAAACTACGGACTCCAGGAAATAATCCGACGGTTTCGAGGGGAGGGGGGTGGGGGGATGGGGTAGCCGGGTGATGGGTATTAAGGAGGGCATGTGTTGTGATGTGCACTGGGTGTTCTATGCAACTACTGAATCATTGAACACTACACCAAAAACTAAGGATGTGGGCACCTGGGTGCCTCAGTTGCTTGGGCGTCTGCCTTCAGCTCAGGTCATGATCCCAGGGTCCTGGGATTGAGTCCCGCATCGGGCTCCCTGCTCTGTGGGCAGCCTGCTTCTCCCTCTCCTCCCCACTTGTGCTCTCTCTCTCACTATCTGTCTCTCTCTCTCAAATAAATAAAATCTAAAAAAAAAAAAAATTAAAAACAAACAACTAATGATGTACTATATACAGTGGCTAACTGAACCAAAAAAAAAAAAAAAAAACCCACATAATTGCAAGTCAGCCCATTAGCATGTCCATGTCTAACAGCCCCAAGACAGAGCAATCAATTTATCACTAAAATTTCATTTGTTTATTGCCCAAACAAAAGAGCAGGATTGGAAATTAAAAAAAAAAAAAATTCTAATGAATTTCTAAGCATGCTGTTAGAAAACGGAAAAGTGGGGGAAAGAGCTTGTTTTTCTGGAGAAGCAGGGATATGAACTATGTATACCTACAGATGGCCCATGAGATGAACACACACCAAGCATACAGGAAGAGGCCAGAAACTTAATTCAGTTTAATAAATATGCATAGTTCCAAATCATCTGCTGCACTGAAGACACTTTCTTGCCTACTTGGCCCCGACCCTGGTCCTCCCTACAATATGTGCTCCCCTTGATGAGCTGCAAACCTCTGTCCTGATCCCTTCTTTAATGCCCTGGTATGGTCTTGGGGCACGTGGGTGGCTCAGTCAGTTAAGCATCAGACCCTTGGTTTCAGCTTGTATCGTGATCTTGGGATCGTGAGATTGAGTCCCGCATCAAGCTCTCCGCTCAGCGCAGGGTCCACTTCAGATTCTCTTCCTCTTCCTCCCTTCTGCTCTCCCCCCCTCACTCACACTTGTTCTAAAATAATAATAAAAATTCTTTAAAACCATGCTGTGGTCTCCACTGTGCAGTTTAAATTTTTCAGCAGGTACTTATGGGTGAAATAATGAGTTTCTGAACTTTGCTTTTATAAAAAAAAATGGGTGGGGGAAAACTGAGACAGAGGAGACAAGAGTAGGAAAACGTTGATAATGAAACTGGGTGATAAGTACATGGGTGTTCATTACATTTTCTACTGTCGTTTATCTGAAATTGCTCAGCATCGCACACAAACAGTACCCTCCAAAATCTGGCACCTAACACACATTCTATGCTTTGGCTATATGGAGTACCTCTTAGTTTTCTGAGCAAACTATTTTCCTTTTTGCCAACTGGCCTTCGCTGTGCCTGCGTACATTTCCCACACTTAGACTGGGTAAACTACTAGTCATTCTTCCCAACTTCCTCCTCTATCTATTCTCTTAGCTACACAAACAGAATTAATCACACTAGTTTTTGTGGGGTACGAAACAAACTCCTCCTGCCTGGTACATATCTATCTCTTCTACTGTGATTTCAACACTTGTTATTTGTCCATCTTCTCTCTCCGATTCAGAATGGAGATTAATGTCAGAGGGATGGTTTCTTCACATCTCTGTACCCTTGGTGCCTACCACAAGCCTGGTAAGGGCTTTCAAAAGGTCTGGTGAACTGAACTTTAAGAGGAAACCAAAGTCACGCAGCGGGGAAGAAGGGGTACAGGATTCCAATCTCCTATCAGCCCCCAGTAAACCTAGAGCCCACCAACTAGGTGTCAGGCAAACTGAAGTAAGGGGAGGTGAGGGAGACTTGATGGCAGGGTGAGAAGAAAAGCTTTTTAGTTCTTCTGAAATAAAATATCAATCCATGCCCAGGAATCAAACCCTGTAGATGGCAGGGTGAGAAGAAAAGCTTTTTAGTTCTTCTGAAATAAAATATCAATCCATGCCCAGGAATCAAACCCTGTAATGTAATTTCTAAGCCACAGTGGATTTCCATTTAGCCTGTCCTTGTGTGAAGAAAGTAACAGATCAAGGATTAAATGATTTTCCCTTAACAAAGAGCCAAGTAACTGCAGAAAGTGGGGCTTAAATTCAGGACTTGTGACTATCGGTTTTATGAATTTTAGGAAAGATAATCTTTTATGTTGCTTCAAAATTCTCTAAAAATCTCAAGTACCAGAATATGTGGGCAGTAGAATACTGGTCAACAAAAATATGTAAAGAAACTTAAGAGAACAAGAGAGTAAAAAATCACCACCACCACAAGAATGGTAACTAAAACTCTTTAAACCACAAAGAACTCTGGGAAAGTTGGACAGTTCTAATTCCAGACTTCACACAATGCTTTAAAATATGGAATGTATGCCATTTTTAAACAAAAAAATGAGGAGGAGGATGCCTGGGTGGGCTCAGTTGGTTAAGTGTCTGCCTTCAGCTCAGGTCATGATCCTGGGGTCCTGGGACTGAGTCCCACATCGGGCTCCTTGCTCAGCGGGGAGCCTGCTTCTCCCTCTGCCTGCCACCCCCCACCTCCCACTCGTGCTCTCTCTTTCTCACAAGTAAATAAGTAAAATCTTAAAAAAAAAAAAAAAGGCCAAGCATTAAAGTTATATTTAAAATAATATAGTTTTGGGGCGCCTGGGTGGCTCAGTTGGTTAAGCGACTGCCTTCGGCTCAGGTCATGATCCTGGAGTCCCTGGATCGAGTCCCGCATCGGGCTCCCTGCTCGGCAGGGAGTCTGCTTCTCCCTCTGACCCTCCTCCCTCTCATGCTCTCTGTATCTCATTCTCTCTGTCTCAAATAAATAAATAAAATCTTTAAAAAAAATAAAATAAAATAAAAAAATAAATAAAATAATATAGTTTTTACAGAAAAAATATACTATCTTTCAGATTATGGATTTTAAATGGTAATTTAATCTATCCATTAAAAATATTATTTAAATCAAATTCTGAGTGACAATAATAGATACTGAAAACATCTTCTGGGACAACCTACTTTTTTATTAAGATGCTAACATAAAATCTCATACAGCTGACCCCTGAAGAACACGAGGGTTGGGGCACCAACACACTCTACCTCGTGTAGTCAAAAATCCACACACAGGGGCACCTGGATGGCTCAGTCGTTAAGTGTCTGCCTTTGGCTCAGGTCATGATCCCGGGGTCCTGGGACTGACCCCGCATCAGGCTCCCTGCTCAGCAGGAAGCCTGCTTCTCCCTCTCCCACTCCCCCTGCTTGTGTTCCCTCTCTCACGGTCTGTCAAATAAATAAATAAAATCTTTAAAAAAAAAAAAAAGAAAAAAGAAATATCACTGATTCTCACTACCCACAGTAGTTATGTTCTATAAGGCTACCACAAGCACTGAATTAGAGAATGTGGAACCACTGCTCCTTAGGGAAACACAGTGTTAGCAAGGCTCTGGTCACCTGTTTTCATTAACCGATCAATACACAACCATGATTTATGTGTGTTTCTGTTTAAAGACACTTTATTTAATATACATTGTTGGCTTATGAACATTGAACTCTCAGTCAACAGCACCATGACTCATGCCTTGAATGAGGCTTATCTGACAGCATATTCTGGGTAAGGCACATCGTAGACCTCCTGCACTAGAGATACCAGTCAGTACTTCAGCACTACACTTGGGGACATTTTAAACAGCCAAATCACCAACAAAAGACACAAAGATGCAAAAAATGTGGCACTAAGTATGGACCACAAAAAGGACACATGTACAGTATAAGACCTCAAACAAGTAGACAGAAATTCGACCTCAGCTAGAAACGAGTTGGCTGTTAACTCACGCTCCCCCCTCACCTGGGTGCATGAATGACCACAAGAGCACTGTGCTGATCTGGGATTACAGATAAACTCAGTGAGTGGGTGGATTCGCAAATACGAAATCCAAACATAGTGAGGATCAACGGTTACTATGCTATCACAGCCAAACCACAGTAGGTGCAACATGGTGTGCAGGAGTCCAGGTGCAGACAGCAAAACTCACCAATGGTTCACACAGTCACTAGTTCGCTAACTTCCCAGTGGACATGGGTGTTTAAGGTGGCATAATTAATTGGCCAGTATTTCTATTTTTTTTTTTTTTAAAGATTTTACTTATTTGACAGAGGGAGAGAGAGAGAGAGCACAAGTGGAGAGAATGGCAGAGGGAGAGGGAGAAGCAGGCTCCCCACTTGAGCAGGGAGCCCGATGCGGGGCTCGATCCCAGGACCCCGGGATCATGACCTGAGTCGAAGGCAGACGCTTAACTGACTTAAGCCACCCAGGTGCCCTGGCCAGTATTTCTGACATGACTTATAGGCTCTAATTAGAGTTAACTGTTCAATTAAATGCAATTATCCAATAAACATTTTAAAACACACAAAGAATGACAAATACAACTTACCTGAAGCAAACATACATGACTGTTACACTTCATAGAGCCATCATAAAAGCTTTAAGCATACGTTTTCCTTAACATAGGCGGTTGGCAAATATTTGACTAGAACAGTTGGGTCAATATTTTTAAAACTAAAAAAATTTTTTTTTCAAATAGCGTAATTAACTTTGCAAATGAATGTGAGTGAGCAATGGCTCCACTTAAGAATAGCGTACAAGGTCATTTAACTACTTCTGAAAATTCTCACTTTTCCATGAAAAAGCTCACATACTGTAAGAAATTTTCAGTATTCTTCAATAAGCTCTGAGGAACTTGCAACATGTAGACTTGGTTACCCCAAAATTAGATTTGTTCATTTTGATCTTTCATAGAGTAATTTACTAATAATGACTTTAATCTCAAAAAGATCAAAGAGAAAATCATACACCAATGGAACCATGTTTTTATTTGTATAGTTGACTAGTACAAATATTTTCACATAAAAACAATATTAACACAGGGTCACCTCTCTGACCTGGGGCCCACTGAGACCCTGCACAGTACACAGCTTCCCTTCACAGGGAACGTTATCAATCAGTGCAAGAGGGCAAATGAGAAATGTGACATATAAGGTGATTTTAATTCAATTAAAGTTTGGAAAAGGGAATCTGCAAAGCTGGAGAAGGGTCAAAAAACAGTTGGTGCCCGAAACTTCAAGGAAAGAACGAAATGGGCAGGAGGGCTAGGGCATGTAGTTTTGTTCTGAGGTAAAGGGAGAGAAGTAGGGAAGATTCACTAAAAGAAAGAAGAAACAAAAAGCAGATGAAAGTGAAATTAAATTGTTTTAATTAAAATATAAGTAAACAGACTTTTCCTTAATCTTAGAAGTAGTAGGGCCACTACAAATTCTGACTCCAAGAAAGCTCAGTGTATGTTTTAAAGTTAACAGTAATAGCTAGCATCCACCTATGCCAAATTCTTCCACGCCTTTCACACACATGCCCTTACACTGTGAGGTAGGTTCTATTAGGGTATACAGCTAGCCCGAGGCTCAGAAGCAGCAGAGAGGCAGGATTCAGCTCAGATGTGAGGTGGCTCCAGTACCTGAGTCCTAACCCCTGAGCCCACAATTCAAACCCATTATTAAACTAATCTGTTAACATTTCAGGGTCTCCAACCTAAAGCACATAAAGTACTAGTCTTTTCTACTTGTGGGCACTCTTACATGCTTATTTTATCTTACCGATTTATTTATTTTAGAGAGGGGGGGGGAGGGAGAGTGAGAGAGAGCACACAAGCAGGAGGGGCAGAGAACCCCATGCAGACTCCATGCTGAGTGTGGAGCCTGATGCAGGGCTCTATCCCACGACTATGAGATCATGACCTGAGCTGAAACCAAGAGCTGGATGCTTCACGGACTGTGCCACCCAGGTGCCCCACACCTGTTTTATTAAATGGATAAATTAGCAGTCTGTCATGAAAAGACTACTTAAAACTTATGAAGTCATTTCTCAAGTAGGTTGTCTAATAATTTTATTTACAAATAATAAAAAGGATAATCTTTAAATTGTTGTGCAAATTAAAAATTATTCCGCGCTTGTGTGTGTGTGTGTGTGTGTGTGTGTGTAGGGAAACCATTCTGTACTTACTAATAACAAAGAGTAGTTTGAGGGAACTTTAAAGATATCTCTTGTTTTTTAATTCTTAAAAACATCGAACAAGAAGTGCCTGGGTCTGACTCTTGATTTCGGCTCTGGTCATGATCTCAGGGTCCTAAGATTGAGCCCCGCGCCAGGCTCCACACTCAGCAGGGAGTCTGCTTGAGATTCTCTCCCCCCTCCGCCCCTCCCCCTGCTCCTGTGCACTCTCTCTCTCAAATAAATAAATCAACATTAAAAAAAAAAAATCAACCAAAAGTTTCCGTGTGTCCTTATGCCAAGCTACTATAAGCACTGCTTGATGATTTAACTCATTTAAACAGCAGGATGAGACAGTTGAGCAGCAACTCCTGGGACTACAGACATGACGTATTAAATACCCCTGGAAGAGCATCCTGGCAGAGGGTCTACCCCATTAGCTGGCCTGCTGGGTCTTCTACTTTCTCCCCTTTCCCAAGCCTTCACTGTGATGTCAAAGCTAGACAAGATTATCACTTCCCTGCTTTAGAGCCACCCTCTTCATACTGATGACTCTAGGCATAAACCAACCTTGGACACATGACCTGCTGAGTTTGGGACACTGATAAAGATGTCTAATTTTGTAATAAATATAAAACATAGCTGCTAAAGAAAAAAGTTTCAAGAAGTTACAAGGCAGACACTGGGTCATCAGACCGTTTTTTTTTTTTTTTTTTTAAAGATTTTATTTATTTGAGAGAGAGAGAGAGACAGCGAGAGAGGGAACACAAGCAGGGGGAGTGGGAGAGGGAGAAGCAGGCTTCCCTCGGAGCAGTGAGCCCGATGCGGGGCTCGATCCCAGGACTCTGGGACCACGACCCAAGCCGAAGGCAGACACCCAACTGACCGAGCCACCCAGGCGCCCCAGACCAATTGGTTTTAATGATGAAAATGATTACAGTCACTCTCCACCTGCTATTAACCAGCATCATAACTAGACTTCATCTGCCAAGTCACACCATGGCGTCTCAGTCTGGTGTTACATTTGGGATAAAGTGTAGCTAAAACTACTGTGATGGTGTCACCTTGGCTAGGCTATAGTACCCAGTTATTTAATCAAGTGCATGTGGGTGTTCCTGTGAAGGTATTTTGTTGCGGTTGGTTTTAAAGTAAAGGGTATTGCCCTCAATAATATGGGGGGGGGGAGGCTCTTCCAATTAGTTGATGGCCTTAAGAGCAAAATCTGAGGTTTCCAGAAGACAGAGTTCCGCCTTGGGACTGTAGCATCAACTCTTGCCTGAGTTCAGCCTGACCTACATATTTCATTCAGACTTGCTAGCCCCCAAATCATGTGAGTCCATTTCTTAAAATAAATCTTTTAATGTTATTAATCTCTTAATACTAATGAAAAGGAAAAAACCCCAAAATATTTACTAATATTTATTTACACTGTAATTGAAAACCTTAAGAAAGCATTTTATTTCCTTATAAAAAACTTACCAAGAGTCACCTGAAAAGTGCTTGCCTTCCTACTAACATAGAACCTATAACATATGATGTGCAAGGAGTATCTTCTGTGTATTGGCAAACTGTCAGACACCTTTCTAAATCTGAATCAACTTCCAACATTTTGTCCTTTGTGTTTTCAATGTCATGAAATACCATCTCTGAGAGTTCCTTCAAGGTGAAGCATTTTGCTGACATCACTTCCCCTGGGACATCTTCTTCATCACACTGCTCTCCTCTACTCTGATTACCAGCTCATTTCCTCCGTAACTCTGCAGAGGTTCTATCTGAATCTCACTTCTAGCATTATCAGTAATTACTTCTTCACTGCGTTTCCACCCTCATTGGCCAGTTCCTTTTCAATGATCTATTTTTGTGAACTGTCATGTGGGTTTATCACTGGAGACAAGGAGGCAACACAGCTACATGCTCTGCTGTCTGTGCACGAACTGAGATGTGCAGTGACCGGTCCCCAACAGACTCTGCAAGAAGTGGCATCACTGGTCACTGAGCATGATGCCATCTGTGACGTATGCAGTGTTCTGTGGCCTGAGGAGCTAGGAGCAGTCCATACTTTATGCGATTACTCACAATCACTACACCACGGTAATGGAAATGTGAGCTGTATTGTTGTAGGGAGCTGGTATTTTTTAACTGAACTAGATACAACTGAAATTTGTGCATACTGTAATGTGCAAAAAGAGGACTGCCTGTACTTAATGGAGTTTTTAATGTCATAGAGAAATTATGATGATATAATTAGTGATTGCTGATACAAGAACAAAGATAAATTGTTACAGTCTCCGTGTAAGCTGGATCTTGACTATTTAAAAATGCATAGAAAAAGACTGGAAAAAAATAGTAAGTCAACAATACTTACTGAACACCTGTCATTTGCTGAGAACTGTTCTAGGTGCTGAGGACAGCAGTAAGCAAAGCAGACAAAAATTCATGCCTTTAAGAAGGTTCTAGTCTAAAAGAGAAAGGTTGAGGACACACAATAACAACATAAAGCAAAATACACAGCATGTCAGAGGTGAAATTATAATGCTTTTGGAGAAAAACAGAGTAGAGGGACTGAAGTGATGAGAACAGGTTACATTATTCAAGACAATAGTCAGTAAAGGCATTACTAAAAAATGACATCTGGGTGAAAAGCTAAGGGTTATGGAGTGAGGTCAGTATCTGGGGGAAAAGCAATCAAGCAGAAAAAAACAGAACTGGCAAAGCCCTCAGGCACGCACAGGCTTGCTTGGAGCTAGGTCAGCAGGGAGCACAGGGATGATGCCAGAGGAGAAAATGGAGTGGGGATGGGATTGGTTAAGAATGCCACAAGCTGGCTTATATTTTATCAGGATCTCTACTGAAAGGAGACCAGGGAGTCTTCTCATTATAGATCTATTTTGAAGGCACAACCACAGAATCTGCTGATGGAATGGTTTTGGGAAGAGAAAGGAGTCAACACTTACTCCAGGGATTTTGGTCTGAGTGAGAATGGCATGACCAGTAACTGAAATAAGTAAGGCCTGGGAGCAGGTCAGGCCAAAGGGGAAGATCAGGAATTAGTTTTGGCATGTTAACTTTGAGATGCTTATCAGACCAGGAAATAGAGGTGTCACAATAAGGCAACTGGGTATATAAATCTGGAGTTCTGGACTAAGGTCTAGGAAGATATTTGAGAGCTGAAAGTGGTAAGTCTGATAATGTCATCCAGGAAACGAGTGTAGAGTTAGAAGAAACTGTTGTTCAAGGCTTCAGTCATTCCTATTTCGGAAGTCTAGGGGATGAGGAACACATATGACTTGCCAGAGAGAGGGTTAGGAAAGATGTTAGTTTGAAAACAAAATTAAAACAATCAAGTTATCATATGATCCAGCAATTCTAGTACCCCTCGGTGTATTCTTAGGGCAAAGTGAAAACATAGGGCCACATGAAAATTTGTACACAAATGTAATGTTCACAGCAGTATCATTACTCAGGCCAAGAAGTGGAAGAAATACAAATGTCCATCACTAATGAACAGATGAACTTGCATGTTCACACAACAGAATATTATTTGGCCATAAAAAAATGAAGTACTAATATGTGCTGCAACAAGGTGGGCCTGGATGATATCATGGAAGTGAAGGACAGTCACAAAAGACTATTTTACAGTATGATTCCATTTTTTTTTAAGTGTTTTAAGATTTTATTTATTTGAGAGAGAGAGAGAGAGAACGCAGAGGCAGGAAGGACAAGCAGACTCCATGCTGAGCGTGGAGCCCAGCGCGAGGCTTATCTCATGACCCTGAGATCAAGACCTGAGCCAAAACCAAGGCTGGACGCTTAACCAACAGACACCCAGGCGTCCCAGTATGACTCCATTTATATGAAATGTCCAGAACAGGCAAATCTATAGAAGCAGAAAGGAGATCTGTGCTGATGGCTGTACAAGTCTGTGAACACGCTAAACCCATGGAATGTACACTTTCACTGGGTGACTGGCATGGTATGTGAATTTCATCTGAAGAAAGCTGCCAGAGGAAAAAACCTGAAACTGGAGAATTCACAGATTTGTTTCCTCTTGTATCTTTTATGGGTGCTCACCCCCATATGAACTTTCTCACCCATGCATTACAACAGTAAACTTACAAAGTACAAGTAACTGTGGAAAATCTACAAAGAACGAACGTAAAGAAGAAAACTGCGAATCATCCATAAATCCATATGCTTTCACACTTCAGGGGACTCTGTTTTAATCACGTTTCCCACTGCTTATACACACGTATTTTGGTAAAAACAAAACCAAAGCCATACTCTAGTTTTACAACCTTTTTGGCTCACACATTATGTAGTATTCTTCAAAAATGTGTTCTTCATGTACCCGTATTACATCATACGGCTGTGCCACAAAGTACTTCTTCTAATTTTAAGGCATTTTAATTGCTTCCATGTTTACTATTACAAACAGCCCTTTACCTGAATCTCTGAATAACTATTTGATTAGAACAATTTTCTAGAAATGGAATTGCTTTGTTAAAGTAAGTGAATATTTTGAGGTTCTTTTTTTTTTTTTTTTAGATTTTTATTTATTTGACAGAGAGAGACAGCGAGAGAGGGAACACAAGCAGGGGGAGTGGGAGAGGGAGCAGCAGGCTCCCCGCTGAGCAAGAAGCCCAATGTGGGGCTAGATTCCAGGACCCTGGGGCCATGACCTGAGCTGAAGGCAGACGCCTCACGACTGAGCCACCCAAGTGCCCCTATTTTGAGGTTCTTTAAACACTGCCTTCCAGGAAAGCTATACCAATTTATTCTCCATCAACCATGTATGGGGACCCAATTTACCACAAAATGAACTAGTTATTGTCAGTTTAAACTTTTCTACCAATGTCTATGTGAAAATATAATCTCGGGGCACCAGGGTGGCTCAATCAGTTAAGCAGCTGCCTTTGGCTCAGGTCATGATCCCATGGTTCTGGGACTGAGCCCCACATCGGGCTCCTTGTTCAGCAGGGAGCCTGCTTCTCCCCTACCTGCTGTTTCCCCTGCTTGTGCTTGCCCTCTGTCTCTCTCTCTCTCTCACTGTCAAATAAATAAATAAAATCTTAAAAAAATATATATATATATATAATCTCATTTCATTTGGGATTCATTGCTTACTAGTGATAAACCTATTTCTACACTGACATCTTTTGTAAACTGCTAGCTTATGTCCTTCCTTCCCCTCTAGGATATCAATCATTTTCATAACATTTTACTTTGAGAGCACTTTTATGTATTTCTCCTTCTATTTCACATGCTGCAAATAACCTTTTGTCATTTGTCTTAATTTTTATGATGGTGGTTTTGACTTACCAAAGTTAAAATACTGATGTAAATGCCTCAATCTTTTCCTTTATAAATTCTTTTTCTAAGAAAAGAAAATCTTTTCCCAAACTGGTAAGAAAATGGTCACCAAGATTTCCTTCTAATAGTTTTTGTTTTTTACATATTTCTCCTTGTAACATTTTAGTCAGCACAGGAAGATATTGTGCTAACAGGTTTACATACATTAGTTCATTTAATCTGTAATAATCACCCTGGTTAGAAAGATCTTTTATTTATTTTTAAAGATTTTTTTTTTTTAAGATTTTATTTATTTGACAGAGAGGCACAGCAAGAGAGGGAACACAAGCAGGGGGAGTGGGAGAGGGAGAAGCAGGCTTCCTGCCGAGCAGGGAGCCCGGTGCGGGGCTCGATCCCAGGACCCTGAGATCATGACCTGAGCCAAAGGCAGACACTTAACGACTGAGCCACCCAGGCGCCCCAAGATGTTTTTTTTTTTATTTGAGAGAGCGAGCGAGCACAAGGGGAGGGTGAGAAAGGAGAGAGAATCTCAAGCAGACTCCTCACTAAGTGTGGAGACCAACACGGGGCTTGATCCCACAATTTGAAGCCACATTCACTTCACTGTGCTCACACTCACATTAAACTATCTTAATAGGGCTACACTTTGCTGTAGGTGCTGTCATTTTATCCCTACCCCTGACACAATAACCTATCATTACAGGACAGAAGTCCTATAAAGCTCAATGAGCTGAAGTTCATATACACTGAAGTGGAATAAGCCACTGTCCAAGCCCCTGAATCAATCCAAATACCTTGTGTTTACATTTTTTTTAGAATAACATTGTAGGTGTCTCTAGGTCCAAGTGTAGCACACTGCTCGGCTTCAGAGTACAGATCTAGCTGGTTTTTTTTTGCAGAACCAGACTAAAACACATTTTATTAGCTAGTCCATAAGATAAAAAGGTCTATGGAGTAACTTCCCCAAGAATCTACTATGAGGATAAATTTATGTTATATTTTTATCAATGCTTTCTCTCACTTTTCTTTTAATCTATGCTGATCACAAACAGGTGCTTAAATGACCACATGCCAGATTCTTGATAATACTCCTCTTCTCAATGAGTACTGAACA
Organism: Neomonachus schauinslandi; assembly: GCF_002201575.2. Lineage (NCBI taxonomy): Eukaryota > Metazoa > Chordata > Mammalia > Carnivora > Phocidae > Neomonachus > Neomonachus schauinslandi. The sequence goes on along the minus strand of NC_058415.1, from coordinate 121,576 downwards.
CTTCTTGCTTCAACCTTTATTTAAAATGCCATTTTAGGGGCACCTGGGTGGCTCAGTCAGTTGAGTGTCCGACTTGATTTTGCTCAGGTCATGATCTCAGGGTGGTGAGATCGAGCCCACATCAGGCTCAGTGGGAAGTCTCCTGGAGATTCTCTCTCTCTCTCCCCCTCTCCCTCTGGCCCTCCCCCGCTCATGCTTGCTCTCTAACATAAATAAATCTTTAAAAAATTAAAAAATAAAATGCCATTATTGTAAGCATTCTCAAATTCTTTTTGAAACTAGGAAAAAGAATAAATAGCATTCATTACAAATAATGCTGCTCCCAGCTGTAAATTCAGCAAATTACTACAGTATAATTTTGTGTGCTCCTCAGCTCACAGATCAATACCATCTAAGCTGGGAGGGACACACAGGACACTATTCCCATAGACTAACTATACTGTGAAGTGGGACTGGAACATAACATTCTATTTTAATCTTTCATAAGCTTTTCTGATAAATATCACATTAAAATTTAAACAATGAATTAGGCTAATTAATTACATGGTCGAGAACTTAGCTGTGACTAGAACACCAACAAGCTTTGACAAAAGACCATATAGCTGATGAAATCTTGGTGCTGCCTTCTTCCTCAATATCAAAGTCAATCTCAAAAGCAGACAAGAATATGATAGGCAAGGCAATTAAAAGCCTCACATAATTAAACTCTTTATAAACTGCTGTATACATGTTAATAAAAATGAAATACTGCTTTTACCAGTAAACCATTCTATGCCTTATGGGCTTGGGTTGTGTTTCATTTTGACATTAATAATCCAGGTAGAAGTTTAGATTTAGGGCTCCAGAACAAACAGTGATTATTTCCCTACTTCCCACTTAAACTTCCAGACTTAAACTACTAAAGGATTCCTGCCTTTGGTTCCTTGTGAACCACACAAAAACTGTTCTTACCTTTACACCTTGAATGAGACCATTCATGAGGAATGTGTGTTGAGGGAATGTTTCATGTAGAACCTACAAAAAGCAAACAAACATCAAGAGAAATTCAAAAACAAATTAAAGAGAAAGATTTTGCTTCTGTTAATGTTAGGTTAGGTAAATAAGATGAACCCTGGAATGAAAACATTTTAAGTATCAGCGATATATGGAAAATATCCTTAAAGTATGAAAAGGTAAAAAATCTAAATAAGGCAAGAACATACACAGGGGCACTCAGGTGCTTTTCTTACAAAAGCATTTGCAGCAAACACAAACTGTTAGTGGGCTACACCCTTCACCACCAACAATTTTAAGCAGGTGCCACAAAAGGTTATATAAGCTCAAGTATGAACCTGCAGCCCAGCTTCATGTGACCTAGGTAGTCCAGGAAACCTCAAGCCTTCAATTTGGATCACAGTGATTCCAGACTGGTAGCACCTCTGGATATCTAACAGAAAAAATCTAAAATCAATCCTGAAACGGCATCATCTAGCTTTCAAATCAACCATACATATATTTTTTTTCAAATATAATGACCAGGACATAATCAAAGGTAATCAGATACAAAATGAAATATGACACCATAAGCAAGAAACAGCAACAAAGAATATGTATATAATAGAAACAGACTCTCAACAACTTCACATTCTGGAATTACTTAACAGAAATAATGTAAAAAGAGTATGCTTGGGGCACCTAGGCAGCTCAGTCGGTTAAGCATCTGACTTTGGCTCAGGTCATGATCTTGGGGTCCTGGGATCAAGCCCTGTGTCGGGCTCCTCATTCAGCAGGGAGTCTGCTTGACCCTCTCTCTCTGTGCCCCTTCCCCCCACTGGTACATGCATGCTCTCTTTCTCTCAAATAAATAAAATTTAAAAAAAATATGCTTACTATGTTCCAAGATATAGAAAATAAGCTTGAAATTTTTGAACTAGAAGCTGTAAGAAAGTCCACAGATTTTAAAAAGAAAAGAAATTCCAAAACAGAAAAAATGTATTGACTTAAGTTAGGAACTCCCTCAATGGAGATGTTTGACAAGATTAGACATGGCTGAGAATTACTGAACCCAAAAGTAGATCAATAGAAACTATCCAGAATGCAGCATAGAGAGACAAAAAGACAAAAAATAAAAGAGAAAGTAAAAGACACAGAGGATCCTATAAGAAAATATGACACAACTTCAATTAAACTTGTCTTGTAATGAGAATGAGGCAAACACATTTCAGGAGCCAATGGCTGAGAATGTACTAGAACCAATGACAGACATCAGAGCAGATATTAAAGCAACATAATGAATTTTAAGCAATATAAAAAGAAATCCAAACTCACAATCAGAAAACCAAACCAAACCAAACCAAACAAACAAAAACTTAAAAGCAGCAAGAGAAATACAGACTGGCTTCAAATGAGCAGCAGTTAAGATGTCTTCGTAAGAGTAACAGTGGAGCCCAGACAAGAAGCATGCTATCCTATCAACATAACAAGGAAAGAAAGACAAATGCCAACCTACAATTCTATACCTGGTTAAAATGTGCTTTAAGCACAATTTTTAACCTAGCAAAAACTTACAGTAGTGAGTCTACTAACTTATGGACTCCACCTAATGAGATATAAAAAAATGTACTTCCAGAAGAAGGAAAATAATCTAGACTAAGAGGTGAGATGCAACATGAAAGAAACAGCAAAGAAAATGGTGAATATAAATGAACATTGATGCACCCAACAAAATGATGTGTCCTGTAGGTTTTTTTAATTGTGTGGAATTAGAAGACTTAATGACATTAGAATAAACGAGGTAACTAAACGAAGTGTTTACATTCCTTCACCTCATTCGTGCTGACACTGCTGTCCTGGATGAGGGTGAAGATACTAACATTAGACTTCAGTAAGTTTGCATGGAATGCTATGAAAGTAAAATGTATTCACAGAAATTATTTCCAACCTTTCCCTTAACAAGATTATTCCTAAGATTTAGAAAAGGTTTGTCATTTCAGCTAGGTGCATTTGAACTCTACCTATTTATACTGGAAAAATAGGAAAGTAGATAAAGGACAGCAAATACCACAAGTTAAAAATCTTTAGAGTTCTCAGAAAAATCTCAAAAATAACATACTTCATAGGATACAGAGATATAAAAATTTCCTTTAAAGAAAATGTAATGCAAATCACTATCAGAACTCCTTAACAGTTTCATTTGTTACATGCATCACAAAAATACGGTGAAACAGCAAAACACAAGAAAGTCAGTATATTTTAAAAAACGTTTCTCTAATCCTGGGTGTGCCACTGGGTATGGGTATCTACTGTCTCACAACCCTCTGTTCTCCCCTTATATATTCTGTCAAACTGAGGCGAAGAGCATACAGACATTTCTCGGACTCCCCTTGAGCAGAGGCTTCCTCACAGTTTCTGCCAGGGTGAAACAGAAGGTGGAGAAGTGCCGTGAATACTACACCAACTCCAGGGCTGCATGCTTGCTGTCAAAGGGGCACTGGTGCCGATCCTCCACTGTCTCCGGCTCTGTCCTCTGATCTCCCCTAAAACAACTCTACCCTCAAAACGACCCAAACATGCATTCACTTGTGCAGGTGATGCAATCCAGAAACAGGAGACAACCACTTAAATCTGGCAAAACCATCAGCATGTATAAACAATGAAGTATGCATTTATTGGGCTGTACATTAAACTGAAGAGAGCTGATGGGATGCCTGGCTATGTGAGGGACCATTTCTGGGCAACAGTGCCATGATGCAGGAAATTCCTCTAAGAATTTTCAATCTGTGCTTTCCAAAATTCTTCTACATTTTCCTAATGGGGGGTGGGGGTGGAGAAGAAAGCAGTTAAATCTTATTGGATAAATAAGTAAAACAAAACAAGTCAATAAAAAAAACCCAAGTCTTCATAAAATAAAGCAGCTGTAAAGAAAACAGCAATATTCTACCCATTTTATAAATTAAAAAAAAATTAAATACAGTATATAATTTAACCTGACGATAAAAAGTTTATTAAACATTTCTGATAAAAATCAAAGCTTTCATTTTTAACATCTTCCTATATAAAATAAAACTTAAGGGGGGGGCGGAGCAAGATGGCGGAGGAGCAGGAGACCTGGATTTCGTCTCCTCTCAGGAATTCAGCTGGATAGGGATCAAACCATTCTGAACACCTACAAACTCAACAGGAGGTCGAAGAAAGGAAAAGCAACAACTCTCTGAACAGAGAAGCGACCACTTTCTGGAAGGTAGGACGTGCGGAGAAGTGAATCCGAGGCGATTCAGGAGGATAGACGGCGGGGGAAGGGCCTCCGTCGGCTGCTTCTGGCAAGTGATAGAACCGCGGAGCACAAAATCGGAACTTTTAAAAGTCTGCTCCGCCGAGGGACGTCACTCTGGTGGCTAAGCGGGGGGTGGAACCCTCCGGGACAGTGTGGTCTCAGGACCCTCGGGGTCACAGAAAGACCGGGGGTGCCTGAGTGTGGCAGAGGTCCCAGGTATCGGAGCAGGGAAGCCGGCTGCAGAGACGGAGCCCAGGCGCGGGCTCTCAGCTCGGGGTGGCCATAAACCGTGATCCGCGGCACAGTCGGGCCCCTGCTCCTCCAGCAGGGACCCAACAAGCGGCAGATCCGGGGAGACTCACCTTCCTCCCCCGGGAGGAGCCGCGCGGGAGTGCACCGCAGGGATCTGCTGGGTTTGGAGACTCCACCCGGGGTCGGGTGCCAGAGATAGAAACGCGCGGTCACAGGCCGGGTGAGCACGGAGTGCGGCCGGAGACCGGGGAGCCGGGAGTGACTGACTGCTTTTATCTGGGGGCTCACTGAGGAGCGATGCCCGAGTTCTCGGCTCCTCCGAGGCGGAGATTGGGAGGCCGCCATTTTCACTCTCCGCCTCCAAAGCTGTACCTAAAGCTCACAGGGAACAAAAGCTCTGGAGAGCAACCCGAGCAGATTACCTAGCCCGGACCGGGCAAGGGCGGGGCAGTTCCGCCTCCGGCAGAGACATTTGGAAACCACGGCAACAGGACCCTCCCCAGAAGATCAGCAAGAACAGCCAGCCAAGACCAAGTTTACCGATCAATGAGAACAGCAGAACTCCAGCGCTAGGGGAATACTGCACATAGAATTCATGGCTTTTTTACCATGATTCTTTAGTCTTTCAAAGTTAATTTTTTTTTTAACTGTCTTTTTTTTTTTTTGAATTTTTCTTTTTCCCTTTTTCAACCAACATCTTATCAATCCCTTTTTTAAAAAAACATTTTTATTTTTCATTTTTAGAGTCATATTCTATCCCTTCATAGTAGTTACCCGTATTTTTGGCATATATATATAAGTTGTTCTCTCTTTAAAATTTTGAGATAGTTTCTTCTAACAGATCAAAATATACCCTAAATCTCTAGTATATGGTTTTTTTCTACTCCCCTGCCTGATCACATTCTCTCCCTTTTCTTTTTTTTTAAATCCTCTTCTTTCTTTTTTCAAACAACTTCTTATCAATTCCTTTTATAAAATTTTTTATAATTTCTATCTTTACAGTCATATTCCATCCCTTCATCATATGAACCCTTATTTTTGTACATATATAAGTTTTTCTTTCTTTAAAATTTTCGGAGGCACTTCCTTCTAACAGACCAAAATACACCCAAAATGTAGTGTGTGGCACTGATCTATATACCAGCCTGATCATATTTGATCACATTCTGCTTTTTTTTGTTGTTGTTTTGTTTTGTTCTGTTTTTGTTTTTATCTTTATCTTTTTCTTTTATTTCTTTTTCTTTTTTCTCTCTTTCCCTTTCTTTTCCCACTGTTTCAGGTCTTTTCTGATTTGTTTAGAGTATATTTTCTAGGGACGTTGTTACTCTGCTAGCATTTTGTTCTCTCATTAATCTATTCTCCTCTGCACAAAATGACAAGACGGAAAAAATCACCTCAACAAAAAGAACAAGAGGTAGTACCGACTGCCAGGGACCTACTTAATACGGACATTAGTACGATGTCAGATCTAGAGTTCAGAATCATCACTTTAAAGATACTAGCTGGGCTTGAGAAAAGCATGGAAGTTATTAGAGAAACCCTTTCTGGAGAAGTAAAAGAACTAAAATCTAACCAAGTTGAAATCAAAAAGGCTATTAATGAGGTGCAATCAAATATGGGGGCACTAACTGCTAGGATAAATGAGGCAGAAGAGAGAATCAGTGATACAGAAGACCAAATGATGGAAAATAAAGAAGCTGAGAAAAAGAGAGATAAACAACTACTGGATCACGACAGCAGAATTCGAGAGATAAGCGATACCATAAGACGAAACAACATTAGAATAATTGGGATCCCAGAAGAAGAAGAAAGAGAGAGGGGGGCAGAAGGTATAATGGAGCAAATTATAGCAGAGAACTTCCCTAATTTGGGGAAGGAAACAGGCATCAAAATCCAGGAAGCACAGAGAACCCCTCTCAAAATCAATAAAAATAGGTCAACACCCCAACATCTAATAGTAAAACTTATGAGTCTCAGAGATAGACAAAGAGAAAATCCAGAAAGCAGCTAGGGAGAAGAGATATGTAACCTACAATGGTAGAAACATTAGATTGGCAACAGACCTATCCACAGAGACCTGACAGGCCAGAAAGGACTGGCAGGATATATTCAGAGCACTAAATGAGAAAAATATGCAGCCAAGAATACTATATCCAGCTAGGCTGTCACTGAAAATTGAAGGAGAGATAAAAAGCTTCCAGGACAAACAAAAACTAAAGGAATTTGCAAACACAAAACCAGCCCTACAGGAAATCTTGAAAGGGGTCCTCTAAGCAAAGAGAGACCCTAAAAGCAACATAGACCAGAAAGGACACAGACAACATACGGTAACAGTCACCTTACAGGCAATACAATGGCACTAAATTCCTATCTTTCAATAGTTACCCTGAATGTAAATGGGCTAAATGCCCCAATCAAAAGACAAAGGCTATCAGATTGGATGAAAAAACAAGACCCATCGATATGCTGTCTGCAAGAGACTCATTTTAGACCCAAAGACACCCCCAGATTGAAAGTGAGGGGGTGGAAAACCATTTACCATGCTAATGGACACCAAAAGAAAGCTGGGGTGGCAATCCTTATATCAGACAAATTAGATTTTAAACCAAAGACTGTAATGAGAGGTGAGGAAGAACACTATATCCTACTTAAAGGGTCTATCCAACAAGAAGATCTAACAATTGTAAATATCTATGCCCCTAACATGGGAGCAGCCAATTATATAAGGCAATTAATAACAAAAGCAAAGAAACGCATCGACAACAATACAATAATAGTGGGGGACTTTAACACCCCCCTCACTGAAATGGACAGATCGTCTAAGCAAAAGATCAACAAGGAAATAAAGACTTTAAATGACACACTGGACCAAATGGACTTCACAGACATATTCAGAACATTCCATCCCAAAGCAACGGAATACACATTCTTCTCTAGTGCCCATGGAACATTCTCCAGAATAGATCACATCCTAGGTCATAAATCAGGTCTCAACCGGTACCAAAAGATTGGGATCATTCCCTGCCTGCTTTCAGACCACAATGCTTTGAAACTAGAACTCAATCACAAGAGGAAAGTTGGAAAGAACTCAAATACATGGAGGCTAAAGAGCATCCTACTGCAGAATGAATGGGTCAACCAGGAAATTAAAGAAGAATTAAAAAAATTCATGGAAACCAATGAAAATGAAAACACAACTATTCAAAATCTTTGGGATGCAGCAAAGGCAGTCCTAAGAGGAAAGTATATAGCAATACAAGCCTTTCTCAAGAAACAAGAAAGGTCTCAAGTACACAACCTAACCCTACACCTGAAGGAGCTGGAGAAAGAACAGCAAATAAAGCCTAAACCCAGCAGGAGAAGAGAAATAATAAAGATCAGAGCAGAAATCAATGAAATAGAAACTAAAAGAACAGTAGAACAGGGCGCCTGGGTGGCTCAGCTGGTTAAGCGATTGCCTTCGGCTCAGGTCATGATCCTGGAGTCCCAGGATCGAGTCCCGCATCGGGCTCCCTGCTCGGTGGGGAGCCTGCTTCTCCCTCTGACCCTCCCCCCTCTCATGTGCTCTCTGTCTCTCTCATTCTCTCTGTCTCAAATAAATAAATAAAATCTTAAAAAAAAAAAAAAAAAGAACAGTAGAACAGATCAACGAAACTAGGAGCTGGTTCTTTGAAAGAATTAACAAGATTGATAAACCCCTGGCCAGACTTATCAAAAAGAAAAGAGAAATGACCCAAATCAACAAAATCATGAATGAAAGAGGAGACATCACAACCAACACCAAAGAAATACAAACCATTATAAGAACATATTATGAGCAACTCTATGCCAGCAAATTCGATAACCTGGAAGAAATGGAGGCATTCCTAGAGATGTATCAACTACCAAAACTGAACCAGGAAGAAATAGAAAACCTGAACAGACCTATGACCACTAAGGAAATTGAAGCAGTCATCAAAAATCTCCCAAAAAACAAAAGTCCAGGGCCAGATGGCTTCCCAGGGGAATTCTACCAAACATTTCAAGAAGCATTAATACCTATTCTTCTGAAACTGTTCCAAAAAACAGAAATGGAACAAAACTTCCAAACTCATTTTATGAGGCCAGCATTACCTTGATCCCAAAACCAGACAAAGACCCCATCAAAAAGGAGAATTACAGACCAATATCCCTGATGAACATGGATGCAAAAATTCTCACCAAAATACTAGCCAATAGGATCCAACAGTACATTAAAAGGATTATTCATCACGACCAAGTGGGATTTATCCCTGGGCTGCAAGGTTGGTTCAACATCTGCAAATCAATCAACGTGATACAATACATTAACAAAAGAAAGAACAAGAATCATATGATCCTCTCAATAGATGCAGAAAAAGCATTTGACAAAGTACAGCATCCTTTCTTTTTTTTTTTTTTAAAGATTTTATTTATTTATTTGAGAGAGAGAGAATGAGAGACAGAGAGCATGAGAGGGAGGAGGGTCAGAGGGAGAAGCAGACTCCCTGCCGAGCAGGGAGCCTGATGTGGGACTCGATCCCGGGACTCCAGGATCATGACCTGAGCCGAAGGCAGTCGTTTAACCAACTGAGCCACCCAGGCGCCCCGGTACAGCATCCTTTCTTGATCAAAACTCTTCAGAGTATAGGCATAGAGGGTACATACCTGAATATCATAAAAGCCATCTATGAAAAACCCACAGCAAATATCATTCTCAATGGGGAAAAACTGAGAGCTTTCCCCCTAAGGTCAGGAACGTGGCAGGGATGTCCACTATCACCACTGCTATTCAACATAGTATTGGAACACAGCAATCAGACAACAAAAAGAAATCAAAGGCATCCAAATTGGCAAAGAAGAAGTCAAACTCTCACTCTTTGCAGATGATATGATACTTTATGTGGAAAACCCCAAAGACTCCACCCCAAAACTGCTAGAACTCATACAGGAATTCAGTCAAGTGGCAGGATATAAAATCAATGCACAGAAGTCAGTGGCATTCCTATACACCAACAACAAGACAGAAGAAAGAGAAATTAAGGAGTCGATCCCATTTACAATTGCACCCAAAACCATAAGATACCTAGGAATAAATCTAACCAAAGAGGCAAAGGATCTGTACTCAGAAAACTATAAAATACGCATGAAAGAAACTGAGGAAGACACAAAGAAATGGAAAAACGTTCCATGCTCGTGGATTGGAAGAACAAATATTGTGAAGATGTCAATGCTACCTAGAGCAATCTACACATTCAATGCAACCCCCATCAAAATACCATCCACTTTTTTCAAAAAAATGGAACAAATAATCCTAAAATTCGTATGGAACCAGAAAAGATCCCGCATAGCCAGAGGAATGTTGATAAAGAAAAGCAAAGCTGGTGGCACCACAATTCCGGACTTCCAGCTCTATTACAAAGCTGTCATCATCAAGACAGCATGGTACTGGCACAAAAACAGACACATAGATCAATGGAACAGAATAGAGAGCCCAGAAATGGACCCTCAACTCTATGGTCAACTCATCTTTGACAAAGCAGGAAAGAATGTCCAATGGAAAAAAGACAGTCTCTTCAACAAATGGTGTTGGGAAAATTGGATAGCCACATGCAGAAGAATGAAACTGGACCATTCCCTTACACCACACACAAAAATAGACTCCAAATGGTTGAAAGACCTCAATGTGAGACAGGAGTCCATCAAAATCGTAAAGGAGAATACAGGCAGCAAGCTCTTCGACCTCAGCCAAAGCAACTTCTTCCTAGAAACATCGCCAAAGGCAAGGGAAGCAAGGGCAAAATTGAACTATTGGGACTTCATCAAGATAAAAAGCTTTTGCACAGCAAAGGAAACAGTGAACAAAACCAAAAGACAACCGACAGAATGGGAGAAGATATTTGCAAATGACATATCAGATAAAGGGCTAGTATCCAAAATCTATAAAGAACTCATCAAACTCAACACCCAAAGAATAAAGAATTCAATCAAGAAATGGGCAGAAGACACGAACAGACATTTTTCCAAAGAAGACATCCAAATGGCCAACAGACACATGAAAAAGTGCTCAATATCGCTCGGCATCAGGGAAATCCAGATCAAAACCTCAATGAGATACCACCACACACCAGTCAGAATGGCTAAAATTAACAAGTCAAGAAATGACAGATGTTGGCGGGGATGCGGAGAAAGGGGAACCCTCCTACACTGTTGGTGGGAATGCAAGCTGGTGCAGCCACTCTGGAAAACAGTATGGAGGTTCCTCAAAGAGTTGAAAATAGAGCTACCATATGATCCAGCAATTGCACTACTATTTACCCCAAAGATACAAAAGTAGGGATCCAAAAAGGTATGTGCACCCCGATGTTTACAGCAGCAATGTCCACAATAGCCAAACTGTGGAAAGAGCCAAGATGTCCATCGACAGATGAATGGATAAAGAAGATCTGGTATATATACACAATGGAATATTATGCAGGCACCAAAAGGAACGAGATCTTGCCACTTGCAATGACGTGGATGGAACTGGAGGGTATTATGTTGAGCGAAATAAGTCAAACAGAGAAAGACATGTATCATATGACCTCACTGATATGAGGAATTCTTAATCGCAGGAAACAAACTGAGGGTTGCTGGAGTGGGGGGGGGGGTGGGAGGGATGGGGTGACTGGGTGATAGACACTGGGGAGGGTATGTGCTCTGGTAAGTGCTGTGAATTGTGCAAGACTGCTGAATCTCAGATCTGTACCTCTGAAACAAATAATGCAATATATGTTAAGAGAAAAAAAAAAAGAAGAAGAAGAAGAAGGTAGCAGGAGGGGAAGAATGAAGGGGGGGAAATCGGAGGGGTAGACGAACCATGAGAGATGATGGACTCTGAGAAACAAACTGAGGGTTCTAGAGGGGAGGGGGGTGGGAGGATGGGTTAGCCTGGTGGTGGGTATTGAGGAGGGCACATTCTGCATGGCGCACTGGGTGTTATGATCAAACAATGAATCATGGAACACTACATCTAAAACTAATGATGTAACGTATGGGGATTAACATAAGAATAAATTTTAAAAAAATAAAACTTAAGGAATATACTGCCTTTATTCTTCAGAACTATTATAAACATTAAATATAATGGTATTTCCTTTTTTTTAAAAGATATTTATTTATTTATTTATTTCGCAGAGAGAGAGAGAGAGCACAAACAGGGGAAGCAGCAAAGGGAGAAGCAAACTCCCCACTGAGCAAGAAGCCTGATGTGGGGCTCAATCCCAGGACCCCGGGATCATGACCTGAGCTGAAGGCAGACGCTTAACCAACTGAGCCACCCAGGCGCCCCTATAATAGTATTTCCTAATAACTGAAAGTTTAGAGAGTTGAACTGACTTCTAGTACAATGAAGCTAATAACCACATATGTATGTATATATGCTTACACATTACACACACACACACACACACACACAGCTGTATTTCTGTACTTCTGCCTAAAATTCCACTGATAGGAAACTAAATTTACAGTATTCCTGAGAAGCTAAGAATAGTGAAGGACTTCTGGATGATACCCAACAGAAGGGAAACCCTGAAAGAGCTGAAGCAACAATAACATGTGAAGGTAGGGGGGAAAAAAAGATCTTTGAAAACATAAATTTCCCAGAGTCCAGGAAAAAAACTAAAACAAAAAAAACAAGATTCAGAACTGTAGGAGGAGGAAAAACATCCACAGTTGAAGAGGTTTTTAAAAGGTTATAAAATGAGCTCCTGGTATCTTGCTCTCAAGGCTGCTGACCTCCGTATCTGTGCCCAACATAAGAATCAAACAGCACAGTTCTCTGAACTGACATTACTAAAGGGGATACCTGCAGAACCAAATGGGTAGGATTAAAAAATGATAATGCCCCAGGTTCCTTATGTTTGCCAAGAGTAGCATAAAGCCCTACAATCACACAATAAACTACTTCATCCTTATACAGGGATCTCTGAACAACCACACTGGCATCAATCAGGAGCTCCTACAAGCAATGCTTGCATTCAATTCTGAGGAACAGGCCTTTCCACCTGGGCAGTACTCCAACTACCAGAGGTGTATAGGGCACAGGCAGCAAATTGGCAAGCTGATATCCTTTCTGACTTGTATTTGTGTTTTTCCAAGTGTGATAATTGTCAGTGTGTATATTTTAGGAAAAATCATACTCCATATGATTTTCTAGCATGTTACAGGAAGTCAGAAGATTTCAAAACATGGGGCTTCAGTTGCCACATCACTGATTAGCTGAGTAAGCAGACAGTGGCTGCCGCAGCTGAAGGAGCATGTATTCCAACTACAACATTCCTGTCCCACTTCTGACATTTACATTACTTGCCATTTCACTGAAAGGCACAAAAAGAACACAAACAGGAAAAGATAATCTGCCTCACTGCCAAATAACCAAATTATGGTAGGAAACAGAAGAAAGTTTTAAAATAAGTAAGTGTCCTCCAAGACATTCCAAAAAATGCTACGCACATTAAAAACAATGTGCTGCACAGGGACCTGCACCAAAGCAAAACAAGTAAAAAAAAAAGTCTTCAAGAACTGATTATAGGAGAAAGCACAGAAATACAGAAAAAGTAAGAACATCAGAATGGATAAGTATCAGGGTAAATACTTACTCTATAAAATATTACAATGTACTGTAGTGTTAAAAAAATACAGAATTTAGCTGCACAACAATAATGTAAAAAGTGGAAGAGAAATACATCTCTCTTGAGGGATGCCAGAACAGGTAGACAAAAGACATCAGTGAATATATAAAAGACATCAAACATAATTAACAAATTTAACATACTTACCACATAGAGAACACTACTCCAGGGAATACTTGTTCTTTTCAGATCATATGGAAAATTTATCAGAATTAACCATATGCAAGTATACAAAACAAGCTTCAACAAATTTTGAAGAACTGAAATAATTCATAATATGATCTCTGATAATACAATCTAGAAAAGTTCCCAAATGTTTAGAAATTAAGATAATATACATGCAACAATCTATGACCATAGGGAATATAGTCATTAAGACTGTAATAATTCTGTATGGTGACAGATGGTAACTATCACAGTGAGCATTTTGTAACGTATGGAACTGTCAAATCACAATGTTGTACACCTGAAACTAATATATCATACTGTACTTCAATTAAAAATAAAAATAAAAGAAACTGTCACACACACACACACACACACACACACACACGGGAATATTATTCAGCCATTAAAAAGGAAGGAAATTCTGCCACTTGAGACATTAATGGACCCTGAGAGCATTTCACTAAGAGAAATAAGTCAAACAGAAAAAGACTAATATCATATTATCTCATTTATATGTGGAAGCAAACAAAACAAAACAAAATAAACAAGCTCACAGATACAGAGAACAGACTGGTGGTTGCCAGAGGCAGGGGACGGTGGGTGAAATGGGTGAAGCGGATGAAAAGTACAAGCTTCTAGTTATAAATATATAACAAAACTAAATGAGTGGGATTTATGCAAGGGTGGCCTAATATTCAAAAATCAGTATAACTGGGCACCTGGGTGGCTCGGTCGGTTACACGTCTGCTTTCGGCTCAGGTCATGATCCCGGAGTCCTGGGATCCAGTTTTTGCGTCGGGCTCCCTGCTCAGCGGGGAGCCTGCTTCTCCCTCTACACCCCCTTTCTTGTAATCTCTCTCTCTCAAATAAAATCTTTTAATTAAAAAAATCAATATAACTGACAACATTACTCAAATAAAGGAAAAATCTAGTTGTTATCTGGTTATATGCAGAAAATTCATTTGATAAAATTTAACACCTAATTAACTGTAAGCAAAACAGGAATAGAGGGGAACTTCCTTTCTCTGACAAAGAATATCTACAAAAACATATCTATAGCAAATAACATACTTAGTGGTGAATTTTAAATTTTAGATCACTTTCCAACAGATATCATCTGTGAGATAAGGATGCCTACTATGATCGCTTCTATTCAACACTGTACTGGATGTCACAGCAATACAGTAAGAAAAAGAAAAAGAAAAAGGACTGGAAGGGTTTAAAAACTGTCACTCACAAAATATATGAACATGTATGTAAAAATCTGCAGATAAACACTTAGTATTAATAAGTGAATTCAGCAAAATCACTAGACACAAGGTCAAAACACAAACTGTTTCATGTACCAGCGTAACAGAAAATTAAATCTTTACCCATCCCCATGAATACCCTAGCCAGCTAAGCACCAAGCGTTCAGGGACTGACTGGGAACTTGCCACCAGTCTTGGCACCCTGGCTGTGTAAGTAACAGCCCCAAGGCCCTGAAATGCAAACTAAGACCTAGTTAGAAAAGCAGCAATGGGGTGGGAATGACTATAAGCAGGGCCAAGTCCATATTTCCAATGGGAATGGCATCTATCTGCCTCATTTATCCCAGCAATTAGAGCCTCCATTTTTTATTGCATCTCATTAATAGCCCTTTTTATTTTGCCTTAATTAGATTTTAGTTCTTTTACTTCTCCAGAAAGGGATTCTCTAGTATCTTCTATGCTTTTTTCAAGCCCAGCTAGTATCTTTATAATCGTTATTCTAAACTCTAGTTCTGACATCTTACTTATATCCATATTGATTAGGTCTCTGGCTGTCAGTACCCTCTCTTGTTCTTTTTTGAGGTGAGTTTTTCTGTCTTGTCATTCTTGCAGAACGTGGTCTCTTTTCTATTTGTAGAATTGTAGCAATTCTTTTCTTAGATCTCTGGATGAGTTTATAGGTGTTTAGAATGATTTGATAGCAATCTAGCTGAATTCCTGGGACCTGACAAAACTAAGGTCTCCTACTTCTCCGCCATCCTGGAAAGTCTCCAATTCTGTACTACTTCAAACAGAGCACTTCTAATGAGTGCTAGGATGCAGACAGTCTGATTGGACAAAATACTAATATGTAGGTACTGTTCTGTATCTCCAAATCCTTATTTCAGACTGTTTTTCTCACCTGATGGAACAGGACAGAGTGCTGTCCACTAGTTATAGCACGGAAAAAAAACCCACACATGAACCATCATCCTAATAGTTACACCATAGTGGGTGATAGATGCAGGATGCCAAGAACTAGTTATCTGACAACAGTAAACCCCAACATAAAGGAAGAGGATAAACGAACTCCTGCTGTAATAAACAAACCCTAATTTTGTCCCTTCCTTATCAAACAACCTAACATTATCAGTTTTCTGTACAAACAGAAAAGGCAGAAAGTAGAGGGGATATGCCAGAGAAAATCTCCCCCTCCTGCCCCCGGTAAAAAAGGTGAAAGGAACCAGCCCTGCCACATCAGAACAAAAACAGAGGTAGCAAACTGTGATGTAAAGGCTAAGGGAGATAGGACAGTAAAGGACATTTAGCTTAATTTAGCAACACCAAGAGCTCAGAAAAAAGAGAATGAACCCATCTATTGACTCAGCAACACTTTTTCTATGACAGTATAGTGTGTCAGAGTGATCCTAGCAACACTGTACTCCTCACATGTTTATTTTAACCAAATCTTTGAAAGCAGCACAACTGCTCAGAAACTGCAAAGAGAATATAAAGCAGCATTTTAGCTGGCTTCTAAGGCTGCATTCCAGGGTCTAACGAGGACAAAGAACCCCTAGGAAAATTATCTGCACTGGGCAGTAAGAAAAAAGGCACATCAGTCTTTGCATGCATATTAAAATTAATTAACTAATTAATTAAAATTAAAAGAGATCTGACAACCTGGTCTAGGGCCAAAAAGGTCCCCAAAGATTTTAACTGTCTGGAAGGTGGTTTCAGAATTTCTAACAAGGCCTCAAAAGTATTAAAGTATTCTTCACTTTGAATTCTTACTAGAGCATGATTATAGGATTAACTCTATACTGAGAAACCTGCTGAACCACTACGGCAGATTTCTGGTTGCCTTAGAAAAATACTATTTAAACTATTTAAAACGCTTAACACATGGGGGTTGGGGGGGGACATGGACATGGACAGAGCCAGAGAGCCTAGACCAAAAATTAAGTAACATAGTTCCTTACAATCAGTAGCCTGGTGTGTCTATATTCATACTGAAAATAGGTCTCAAAGAAACAATCCCTCAAGGACACACACGTGTGCCTACAGTTCATATACTTATTATTCAAAGAAAATATCTATTGGGCACCAACTGTGTCATAGGCAGCCCAAACAGGGGTGAACACAGCAGGCTCATGAAACTTAAAGCGGGGACCACTTACCCCCATTAACTAATAACCAATTACCTTCTGTAGTAAAGCATTAGGAAGGAAAACGTAGTATAATGAGAAAGAATAAAATAGAGGTTTAAAAACACAGGCAACCTTTTAAGTTGACTGCTCCATCCAAGCTGTCATTTTAATTAAATCAAATTTTATTTTAAATGCACCAGAAGAATTAAAAATAGCAAAGTCTTATGTAAGGCTAACAGCCACCCTTTAAAGTTGCCTGTTTTCTAAAGCTAATTTGCGACCAGAGTTTATCTGTATCCAAAGGGATTCTCCTGTAAGGCAAATGGTGATTGGGAAGAGTTAACCACCAATGATTTTTAAGACAACTGAAATGTAAGGCCAATTTAAAAATACCTTTTTCTTCAATTTTAAAATATTTTTATTAGAATTGTTACTGATTGGGGTGCACCTGGGTGGCTCAGTCGAGTAAGTGTCTGACTCTTGATTTTGGCTCAGGTCATGATCTCAGGGTCCTGAAATTGAGCCCGGTGTCGGACTCTGTCCTCAGTCCACTTGGGATTCTCTCGCTCTCTCTGTTCCTCCCCCTGCTCGTGCACACACGTGCATGTGCACTTTCTCAAATAAAATCTTCTAAAAAAATAAATTAAAAAGTAATTAAGCACCCCAAATCTACATGCCAAACCTTTCTTAAGCATTTCCCTTCCCTCTAACCACAACACATATCAAATATCCAGGTTCTTGCTAAGAAATTCAGTACAGCCTCTGCAAAGAAGTAGCTATAGTAAGTTAGCTACCAAATATGACAATGATCACTGTTACAAGGTACTTACCAATCTATTTCCTATGTTCTTAGTCAAAGGCCATTACATCCATACAAAGTAAGTTACAAAGTTCAACAAAGCTTTGCAATAATTTCCCCTTGTGCATCCTTACGGTCTTCCTAAATACCTACAGTTCACTCACAGCACTTCTAAGATTCTGGCTCAGTGGGAGTGCCTTGCTACCCAACAATATTTAACGTGCAGCCCAGGTGTTTTGTTGCAGGTAGTTCTTAGTCTACACAGTGGAAACAACACAGTGGAATAAGCAGTCTTAAATCGCTGTCAAGAGATTCTCTCAAACACATACCTAAACATTTGGCCCTGGGGATATATGCTTAAGAACCTCTGTTTTGCTTTCATAAACAAGGACCTGTTCAGCAATACTTACAGTTAACATTGGAGTTGTCAACAAGCCCCACGCAAAGAATTCTAGGAAGATGACAATAGCAGCATGATATACACTTGGTCTGCCAAAGCCTTGTAGCTAAAAAAGGAAGAAAGTTATTATGAAAAATAGTAGACAGATAAAAGAAATCAATTTTGCTAAAATGGTATCTAACACACAAAATAAAGACTGTATAAAGTAAGCTTAGGACCTACCTGTATTATATATGATAAAACTTCATTCTGTGGCATCCCTGATTCCTTGCCTAATCACAGAAGGTGGCAAAGTTATAACCTTTTTCACTTGTCCCATGACTGCAAATAACTGAGCTTTGGTTGAGAATCAACTGGGTCTTTAAGAGACTGAGGTTCCAAGACCTGACTATTCTGTCTCTTACTAATTGTGTCCCTCAGAAACTTGGCCTTTCTAAGCCTGGTTTCTCTAGCTATGTAAAGAGAGGTGGGCATGTGGGTCACTTGCTCAAAAGCTTCAGGAGCAGCAGAGATGATTTAAATGATGGGGGAGGAAGAACAATAAGGAAAACACAGTCCATACCAGGGGGTCAAAATCCAACTTTCTGTTTGTTATATTTTAAGACTGTATCTATTCTGCCAGTTGTCCGCAGTTTATGACTTCTGGAGATAAATCTAAAATTCCCTTCAACTTAATGTTGATTCTATGACAACGCTTATTACAAGATTAGGCACCTTGCTAACATTTGGTAGTAACTGAAAGTGATGCTTGCAAAAGACTCTGTAAAGCCCTCACTATTCTTATGCTTATATTTTTAAGTCTTTAAAAGGTAGAAGTAAATCTACATTTCACTGGAATTTAATCGTAAGGAAATAATCAGACAAATCCAGATTGTGGGACATTCTACAAGATAACAGGCGTGGTCTCCTTAAAAATGCCAATGTCATAAAAGATGAAAGTAAAGGTCAGGAGACTCATACATATTGAAGGAGGCGAGAGTCACACAACAAAATGGGGGATCCTGGAGGAAAAGGGAACAAAAGGATAAAATATGAATATGGACTTTATATTAATCATTTGGGTATTCTTGATGTCTGCAACTTACCGTCAAACGGTTTGGCAAAACAACAACAACAAAAAAACGGAAAAGATACATACATACTTCCTAAAGCAAATGTTAATAAATGCCAACTGCTGAATTTAGATGAAGGGAATGTAATTTTACTTTTGACTTTTTTTTGTAGTTTTGAAAATTTTCAAAGAGCCAAGAACAAATGTTACTAAAAATACAAACTCGTGCATTTCTAAATTTTTGCCATGTCCAATGAAAAGTACCTTTAAATGCCATTAAATAAGACATTTGCAAAAACAGAAAGCATTTTACAAAGTTAAAAAAAAGATTTAAGCATCCAACAACTCACCCCCTCCAAACCAAAAGGCCTTTAACATAATCTTCCAAAAAGGAATAGTTTTCAATAGTCCTTTACCAACAGAATAGTGAATGGAAATGGCAGCAACTATTCAGCCTCTGCCTGTGATTAAGCCTTCTGAGACCCTCTGCGTTAAGTCGTCCTAGCCGCTAGAGACAGACACTTTGCCATCACCCTTGGCTCTCCCCACACTGCCCTCCATCTAATCCGCTATCACCTCTTGCCCAGGTTACTGAGTAGCTTTCCACCCTTGCTCCTTCACCCACTGCACTGCAGCCACAGTGCCCCCATTTAAATGTAAATCAGATCCCGGCAACTCCTCTGCTCCACCCTCTTAGACTTCCAGGGCAGTCAGCCCCACATCCCACTAGTCCAAAGAGGTCCCACACCTCCCTCTCCCCTTTTGTTATGCTCTTACTGTTTCCTAGAGGATTTCCAACAAACTTTAGGATTCATTTTTGTCTACTGCCCATGGAATGGTAATTTAAGTGCTATGAAGGAAAGGATTTTTGTCTTTGTTCAATGATGTATCCAAATAGCCCTTCTCTCACCCCACTAGTAAGCACTCTACAAAATTTATGAGATGGAAGAAGGATCTCTTCTTCAGAGACTAACATCTTTTCTCTGATCTTTTAAACAGCAAAACCCAAAATGTAGAAAAAAATTTGAAGCAGATGGCCCAGTTTCTTCAACAAGGAAATGGTATGGTCAAAGAAAAAAAGAAAAAGGAGGGAGAACTATGTTAGTATATAGATTAAAAGAAATGTAAGAAATATTAAAAGCAATATTCTGGGACTTTGGGGTTTGACTCAAACTATCTGGAAAAAAGACAATTCTGAGACAATCATGGAAATTTGAAAATGAACTGGATATTAGATGATACTAAAGAATTATACTCTTTGTAACATAATGGTATTGAAGTAAGGTGTGTTTTTTAAAGATCCTTATCTCTTTTAGAGATACACACTAATGCATTTGTTTGTGAACTGACAGCATGTTTGGAATCTGTTTTAAAATCTACAGAAAAAAAAAAAACTAGAAGCAGTGGCAAAAATGAATTTTAAAAAAGTAAAGTAGCCTATATGCACTTACTAATAATTTCTAGTTATTTGGGTAAAAATTCTGATAGTCACCAACTCCACACTACAAAACAATTGCTTCTGAACACTGGGTGAGCATGTCAATAAATAGCCCAATACTGCTCTTGAATCATTTTATTTATTAAGCATCATGCATACAAGAATCTCAAAAAACTCTGAGAACAGCGCATAGGAAGCATAAGAAGGTAACTCTTATTTCTCATTTGCAGTTTCCATGGTTTGGTGCTTTTGTAGGCAATAAAGTTCTATTTATGGAGACCACTGGGATAGAGATCCATGTAGTGGCAATGCTGATTAAACATAAAAACAGATACACACTTTAATCTGTGTGATATATTTTAGGACATTATGCTATTTTAACACCTTGCAAAAAAAAAAAAAACAGACAACCTACATTTTGTTTATATATTATATGCTTAGATGTATCAATTAGAAGTTGTTTAACAAACATCTCTTCTAAAATGCAAACACTTTCTTATTCTCACCTCTACATAAATTACTTTAATTGAACTATCAACTATTCCTAGCCAGTACCAGTGATACATGAGAGAAATGTACTATGACAGGCAGGCAGGCCTTGGTACGGTGAGAACTTAAGTGTGGGCAACTGGATATAAGAAGGTGACAAAAATAAATCTGCCTTCCTTCCAATTCTTCCTAAGCTCTTGGTGGCCAGGATGCTGATGAAAAAAAAGATCACAAGTTTCTCCCTTAAGTTATCTGAGCTAATCAGAAAAACTTTAATACAACCTAACCAATTATTTCCAGTTGAGCCTGATCTAGTGCAGCCTCTCTGGATCAGTTCAACGTCTCCTCTCTCCATTTTGCCCCTTTATAAATCAGTATGGAACAACCTGAGATGTTTAGATGATAAGTATGTGGTGATGTCTTTATTCACTCATACGACCATCTCTCCTACAGAGGACTGCAATGGCCTCTTAACTCTAACTTGACTTCTCTTCCCTTCCTTCTTCAAATCTTTCTTGATACCATACTCAGAGTGATCATTCTAAAATACCTATGTTATCCTATGGCACCTGCAGAAGACTGCAAAAACTGAGCTACAAATTCTGAATCTCATTCCTGTGCACATAATCTTTTTGCAATATGTGCTGCCTATGCCATCAAAAGGTAGAGTCTATTTCTCCAC
Source organism: Neomonachus schauinslandi (assembly GCF_002201575.2). Classification (NCBI taxonomy): domain Eukaryota; kingdom Metazoa; phylum Chordata; class Mammalia; order Carnivora; family Phocidae; genus Neomonachus; species Neomonachus schauinslandi. The sequence continues at coordinate 99,997 of NC_058415.1, read as the reverse complement.
TTCCCTGGATCTGGGCAGGCTTAACAACTTGACTCAAACCAAGAGATGTCAGGTGAAGTAACAACAAGGACTTCTGAACCAAGGCCTCCAGAGGTCTTCAAGACCACATGCAAATGCCTTCTTGGCACAAGCATATTAAGTCCTCCCTATTCAGGCCACCTAGGCCAACCAGTGAACAGCCAATACCAGCTGCCTGACAGAGGAACAAGGCTGTCTTAGATCACCCAACTCCATCAAGCCTGCAGATGACTACGGAAGCATGAGTAACTCCAAACAAATCCAGTGAAGAACCCCAAGCTGACCCTAGCCCAAAGAATTGTCATAAATGGTTGCTGTTTTAAAAACACTAAATTTGGGGGTAGTTTCTTATGTAGCAATCATTAAGTGATACAACCGCCCCCCCTTTGCCCTCATGATTAAGTTTAAACTCAAAACTTTCTTGAGATCCCTTTTGTAGTTCTCCAATCTCATCCCACAGTCCACATATAACCATGAAAATCAATAAAGGGAAACTGCTCTAAAATGGAGCCAGAAGGCCCTCGCTCCAGGGTGCAAACTGATGATTTTCCTAGCATACTGAAGTTAGCCGGTAGGTGAATAAAAGACATGGTCCCCAGCATTCTGTTTAAAAGACTGTCTGTATACTATGCATCATAGGAAATACTGAAGCACTGAATTTTTTTTTTTCTAATTTGAGGAATTAACATTGTATTGCCTGAAAGGGAAAACAACTTCTAGACCCAGTCCTGTTAACTAAGCTGACCATAATTCTCTCCCAAAGAGAAGTGACTAGAGGTTTAACATCACTCTGGCTATTCAGAACTGTAACACCCTTTAAAAATAAAAGGTACAGGGCGCCTGGGTGCCTCAGTCGTTAAGCATCTGCCTTCGGCTCAGGTCATGATCCCAGGGTCCTGGGATCGAGGCCCACATCGGGCTCCCTGCTCGGCGGGAAGCCTGCTTCTCCCTCTCCCACTCCCCCTGCTTGTGTTCCTGCTCTCGCTATCTTTCTCTCTGTCAAATAAATAAATAAAATCTTAAAAATAAATAAAATAAATAAAATAAAATAAAATAAAAGGTACAAATAGACAATTCAATAATAATAGCTGGAGACTTCCATACCCACTTCTAGTAATGAATAGAACAATTAGAAGATCAACAAGGAAGGAAAGATTTTAGTAACACTACACTAACTAGACCTAACAAACATTTACCTGAACACTCCAACTACAGCAGTATATTCTTCTCATGTGTACACAGAAATATCATAAAACAAGTCTAAATAAATTAAAAGGATTGAAATCGTATAAACTATGTTCTCTTGACCACAATGTAATGAAACTAGAAATCAGTAACATAAAAAATATGGAAAATTTACAAATACGTGGATATTAAACAACATACACCTAAATAACCATAGGTCAAATAAGAAATCACAAGGAAGATCACAAAACTTTCAGATGAACAAAAATGAAAACACAACATATCAAAGCTTGTTGAATGCTGTTAAAGCAGTGCTTACAGGGAAGTTTTTAGCTGTAAATGCCTTATTATAAAAAAAAAAATCGCTTTCAATAACCTAACTTTTCACTGTAAGAAACTAGAAAAGCAAATCTAAAGCAAAGCAAGAAAAAGGAAAGAAATAATAAAGGCTTAGAGCAGAAATAAATGCAATACTGAACAGAAAAGCAACAAAGAATCCTCAAACCATCAAAAAATTAACAAATCTTTAGTGAAACTGACTATGAAATATAGAGGGAAGATTTAAATTACTAGAATTGGAAACGAAAGGGAGGTTATAAAGGAGTATTATGAGCAACTGTAGGACAATGGATTGGATAAACTACATGAAATGGGACAAATATCTAGAAACACCCAATCTACTAAGACTGAATCATGAAGAAATAGAATATCTGAATATACCTAGAACTAGTAAGGGTATTGGATCAGTGATCAAAAACCTCCCAACAAAGAAAAGCCCTGGCCCTCACAGCTTCAATGGTAAATTCTACCAAACATTTAAAGAAGAATTAAAATCAATCACTCTCAATGAAGAGGAGGGAACACTTCCTAACACATTCTATGAAGAAAGTATTTACCTGTACCAAAGAAAAAGGTACTACAAGAAAAGACAACTGCAGATTATTTTCCCTTATGCTAACGATACAAAAATCCTTAACACGATACTAGCAAATTAAATTCAGCAGCCTATTAAAAGGGTTCTAATACCATGGCCAAGTGACATTTACTCCTGGAATGTAAGAAAAGTTCACATATGAAAATCAATCAATGGAACACACCACATTAAAATGAAGGGGGGAAAACACATGATCATCTCCACTGATGCAGAAAAAGCATCTGACAAACTTAACAGCCTTTCATGATAAAAAAATGTTTAAAGGGATAGAAGGAAATTATCTCAATATGATAAATGGCACATATGAAAAATCCACACCTAACATCACAGTCAATAGTGAAAGGCTGAAAAAACTTTTCCTTTAAGATCAGGAACAGGGAAAGGATGCCTGCTTTCAACACTTTTATACAACATAGTACTGGGAGTTCTAGCCACAATAATTACATAAGAAAAAAAAGTATCCAAACTGGAAACGAAGAAGTAAAATCATTTCTGTTTGGGGATGCCATCATCTTACATATAGAAAACCCTAAAGGTTATAAAAAAACTTTAGAGCTAATAAATGAATTCAGCAAAATTGCAGGACCAAAACAAACAAACAAACAAAAAACCATGCAAGTATCAGTTGCATTTTTTAAAAGATTTTATTTATTTATTTGAGAGACTGACCGCAAGAGCGAGGAAGGGGTGGGGCAGAAGGCTCCCTGCTCAGCAGGGAGCCTGACCCAGGGCTCAATCCCAGGACCCTGACATTATGACCTGAGCCTAAGGCAGCCACTTAACTGACTGAGCCACCCAGGCACCCCTCAGTTGCATTTCTATACCCTAACAATGAACAATCCAAAAAGGAAATTACAAAAACAATTCCTTTCACAATAGTATCAATAAGAATAAATTCTCAGGAAAAATGAACCAGGCAGGCAAAATACTTCAACACTGAGAACTACAAAACATTGCTGAAAGGAATTAAGAAGACCAAAAATAAACAGAAAGACATTCCATGTTCAGGAATCAGGAAACTTAATGTTGTCCAGATGTGAATAGCCCTAAATGATCTATGGATTCAATGTCATTCCTACAAAAATCCCAATTACATTTTTTGCAAAAACAGAAAAACCCATTCTAAAATTCATATGGGATCTCAAAGGACCCTGAAATAACAGCCAAACAATCTTAAAAAAGAACAAAACTGCAGTACTCACATTTCGTGCTTTCAAAGCATACTACAAAGCTCATCAAAACTGTGTGGTACTAGCATAAACCAATGGAATATAATAATAGAGAGTCCAGAAATAAGCACCTGCCAAATGATTTGCAACAAGAGTGCTAAGACCATTCAATGGAGAAAGAGTAGTCTCTTCAACACATGGTGCTGGGAACACTGGACATTCATAATATGCAAAATAATAAAGCTGGACCTAACCTCACATCATGTACAAAAAATTAATTCAAAATGGATCAAAGCCCTAAATGTAAAAGGTAAAACTACAAACTCTTAGAAGACAACATAGGAGGAAAATTTCCTGACATTGGATTTGACAATGCTTTCCTCAATGTCACCAAAAGAACAGGCAACAAAAGAAAAAAACAGATAATCTGATTAATCAAAAAGAAAAACTTTTGTGCATCAAGGGGTATTATCAACAGAGTGAAAAGGCAACCCACAAAATGGAAGAAAATATTTGCAAATCATATATCCAATGAGGATTACCCAGATTATATATATAAAAAACTCCTACAATTCAAGGACCAAAAAACCAAACTGATTAAAAAATGGGCAAAGGACAAAAAAAAACACACGAAAACATGCTCCACATCACTTATCATTAGGAAAATGCAAAGTTAAACAACAAGGATAGTACCTTGTGCTCATTAGGATGGCTATGATTAAAAAGAAAAAATATTTAAAAACCTGAAAACAGCAAGTGTTGTCAAGGATGTAGAGAAACTGGAACCCTTGTGCACTGTTGGTGGTACTGTAAAATGGTACAGCCAATGTGAGAAACAGCATGGGGGTTCCTAAAAAATTAAAAATAGAATTACCAAATATCCAGTAATTCCACTTCTGGGTACATATCCAAAAGAATTGAAAGCAGGATCTCAAGGAGATATTTGTACACCCATGTTGATACCATCGTTATTTATAGTAGCCAAAAGGTGGAAGCCATCCAAATGTCCACTGACAGATAAATTTATAAACAAAATATAGTATGTGCATACAATGGACTATTATTCAGCCATGAAACAGAAGGAAATTCTGATAAGCGCTACAACATGGCTAAATATTGATGACATCATGCTAAGTCAAATAAGCCAGTCATACAAGGACAGATACTGTATGATTCTGTTATATGAGATTCAAAGAGACAGAAAGTAGAATGATGGTCATCCGGGGATAGAGACAAAGGGAAACAATAAATTATTTTTTAATGGGTACAGAGTTCAGTTTCAAATGATGAAAAGTTCTGGAGATGGACAATGGTAATGGTTGCACAACAATGTTAATGTACTTAAATGCCACTGAACTGTACACTTAAAAATGCCTAAATTGGTGAATTTTGTGTTACGTATATTTTACCACAATTAAAAAAAAAAAAAAAAAGGAACTCAAAATAGATCACAGAGCTAAAAGGAGGTCCCTCAGTTTCACAATGAGTTTGTATATACAGCACTAATGTCAGTATCCATGTAAGAAAAAGTTGATATGTTGGGACTCCATTAAAATTAAAAACTTACACTCTGTGAAAAACACTGCTGAAAGAACAAAAAGACAAGCCATGGAGTCAAAGAAATTATTTGCAAAACTCATACCTGATAAGGGACTTGAATCAAGAGCTCTTACAACTCACTTATAAAATAACAAGTAACCCAATTTAAAAACAGGCAAAGGACTTGTACAAACATTGCTTGAAAGAAGATATACAGGGGCGGGGCACCTGGGTGGCTCAGTCGTTAAGCGTCTGCCTTGGGCTCAGGTCATGATCCCGGGGTCCTGGGATCGAGCCCCGCATCAGGCTCTCTGCTCAGCCAGGAGCCTGCTTCTCCCTCTCCCGCTCCCCCTGCTTGTGTTCCCGCTCTAGCTGTCTCTCTCTCTGTGTCAAATAAATAAATAAAATCTTAAAAAGAAAGAACATATACAAGTGATCAATAAACACATGAAAAGATGTTCAACATCATTAGTCACCAGGGAAATGAATATCAAAACCACAGTGATGTACCACCACAGTGATGTACCACTTCAGAACCACCAGAATGGGTGTAATAAAAAAAAAATAATAACAAGCATTGATGAGGAATTAAATTGGAGCCCTCATACAGAACTGTTGGGAATTTAAAACGGTACAACCACTGTGGAAAACAGTTTGGCAGTTCCTCAAAATGTTCAACAGTTACCATATAATTATCAGCAATTGTACTCCAATACCCAAGACGACTGAAAATATACGTTCATACAGAAACTTGTAAACAAATGTTCATACAACATTATTCACAGTAACCAAGTGTGGAAACAACCCAAATGTCTACCAACTGATTGAATAAATAAAGAAAAAGTGGTATATCCATACAATACAGTATTATTCAGCTATAAACAGAAATAAAGTATAAATTCATGCTACAACATGGAGGAACTTTGAAAACATAATGCTAAGTGAGAAAAGCCAAGAGGAAAGGCAACAACATATAGTATCATTCCATTTAAGTGAAATGCCCAGACTACACAATTCCAAAGGGAGGGAGCAGCTTAGTGGTCGCCAAGGCTTGAGAGCAGGGGAAAATGAAGAGTGACTGCTAATGGGTACTGGGTTTCATTTTGGGGAGATGAACATGTTCTGACAGTGGTGACGGCTGCATAAACTTGTGAATATACTAAAAATTGTACACTGGAATACAGTCAATTTTATGTGAGTATATCTCAATAAAAAAATGCAGTGGTAAAAAAAAGAGATGAGAGAAAGACACACAAAGAGGCTGACTCTGTCTCTTGGCTGCCTCTGGACTTTGCTGATGGTGTGTGAAGGCTGGAACAATGACAGCCACCTTGAGACAAGAAGAGCCAGACAAGTCAATACACAGAAAACACAAAGGACCTGAGTCCTTGATTATACTGCTTACATGCTAAATGAACCAATCCTGAAACTGTCTTTCCATCAGATTTCTTGTTAAATGAGTTAATAAATCCCCTAATTATAAAACAGGGTGGGGGGGAGGGGTTCTGAACAGACTCCTAACCAAAACTGACATGGCAAATAACTATATGAGAAGATGCTCAGCATCTATCATTTAAAAATGCAAATTAAAACAATGCAATTGCTGGATGGCAGAATTTAAATGCACATTGCTAAGTGAAAAGAAGCAAGTCTGGAAGGCTATATGGTGTATGATTCCAGGTAAAACTACAGAGGTGGTAAACAGATCAGTGGTTGCTAGGGGTGGAAGAGGTAAGGTTAAACAGTTGAAGCACAAAGGACTTTTTCAGGTAGTGAAACTTATGTATAACACTGTAATGGTAGATGATAAGTGGCACTATGTATTTGTCAAAACCCACACACTTTCGGAACACAGAGTGAACCTTAGTACATGTTAATTGAAAAAAAAAAATGTTTAAGAGGGCAGAGAATCTCAGCATGGACTGCAGAATGTGACAAAGAGCTAACTGTATTAAGAATGCATGACTCAGGGAGCCTGGGTGGCTCAGTCATTAAACGTCTGCCTTTGGCTCAGGTCATGATCCCAGGGCCCTGGGATCAAGTCCCACATCGGGCTCCCTGCTCCGCGGGAAGACTGCTTCTCCCTCTCCCACTCCCCCTGCTTGTGTTCCCTCTCTCGCTGTGTCTCTCTCTGTCAAATAAATAAATAGAATCTTTAAAAAAAAAAAAAAAAGAATGCATGACTCAACTTCATTGAAGAGAATGGGGGGAAAGTTAGTGATCTAAATAACATTAGGAATGAGTAGTCTGCAAGACTGAAGGCAAAAGGAACCTCACATAAGCACTGTACTCTAACTGATAAATATGTTCCCCACAATGGTACAGATAACAATTCTGAAACCAGTGTCCTGGAACTAAACAATTAAGTAAACGGATGACAAATGGTGGGAGTTACTTTTTTCACCGCCCCAGTGGAAGGTTATAAATAAACAAGGGGGGAGAGACAGAATGAGCCATGTGCTAACAGATTAGATTTGGGTATCATTATGACCTCATTCTAGCTTTATAATGATACAGGCGACCACATATAGAAATATTTATAGATATATGTATATACACAGGCTAATATACACACATATATTTTCCTTGACCTGTCACCTGAGAACCTAAAAGTAATGACACCGTGGCAGCCCAACAGCACTTTAAGTATCTGGTACCCAGGTCTTGGTTTCAAATACAATTTTCCAACAAAAGGAGCCAGGGCTCCTTGGGGAAATGGCTAATTCTAGGACTAAGGCAGGAAATATACAAGAGGAACCTGGAGCATCTTGTAGTGCCAGAATATAAGTGCTAAAACAACAACAACAAAAAACAACAAATAAACAAAACCTAACACAGTGACAAAAACATGGGGATACGTCAAAGAACTCCCAATGGCTAAAGCTGGAACAATATGAACAAAGCAGTACTGGATTATAACCAAATTATAAAATAAATATTTCTAAGTTTATACTAATAAGATGATGTAGTAAACAAAAGGGGGAGAACAGACAAATCTCCTATGCAGAGGAATTCCAAATAATTTACACAGGTACTTTGTACTCAAGAAAGTGAAGCATAACTTCCCATTCTTCAAATGTGGGTTGCACATACTCTTCCAAAGAGCACAGTATAGGAAGAGGGGGAAAAGAGTAACTTTATAAAGAAAGGTGACAAACATCAACAGTGATTTGTATCCTTGATTTGATGTAATGAAAATGGCACTTCACTTTTGTGGGCTTCCTCCCCCAAACCCATAATCTCACCCTAATATTGAGGAAAACATTAGATGAATCCCACCTGAGGGACATTCTACAAAATATCTAACCAGGACTCATGAAAATTGTGAAGGTCATCAAAAACAAGGAAAGTCAGAGAAACTATCACAGCCCAGAAGAACTTAAGGAGACATGACAACTAAATGTAAAGAAATACTGGAACAGAAAACGGGCATTCAGTAAAAACCAGCAAAATGTGAATAAAGTGTAGACTTTAGATGATGGTAAAGTATGGACACTGGTTCATTAATTTTGACAAATATACCATACTAATATAAGATGCTAATAACAGAAGGAAACGGGTGTGGGGTTTATGAAACCTCTCTATACAATCTTTGCAATTGTTCTGTAAGTCTAAACTACCCTAAAATAAAGTTTTATTTTTATTTTTTTTTTAAGATTTTATTTATCTGTCAGAGAGAGCACAAGCAGGGGGAGCGGCAGGCAGAGGGAGAAGCTGACTCCCTGCCAAGCGGGGAGCCCAACGCGGGGCTCAATCCTAGGACTCTGGGATCATGACGAACCGAAGGCAGACACTTAACTGACTGAGTCACCCAGACGCCCCTAAAATAAAGTTTTAAAAAATAAATGGACAAGAATATCAAAAACACATCCTGAAGGAGGAAAGTAAAGAGTATGGGAAACACTACAGCAGGGGCTGGCTAACTATAGCCCACAGTCTAAATCTACCACCAGGGCACCTGGGTGGCTCAGTTGGTTAAGCAACTGCCTTCAGCTCAGGTCACGATCCTGGAGTCCCGGGATCGAGTCCCCCATCAGGCTCCCTGCTCGGCGGGGAGTCTGCTTCTCCCTCTGACCCTCCTCCCTCTCATGCTCTCTCTCATTCTCTCTCAAATAAATAAATAAAATCTTAAAAAAAAAAAAAAATCTACCACCAGTTTTGGTAAATTGTTCTACTGAAATTTAGCAGTGCTCGTTCATGTATGTATGTCTACGGCTGCTTTTTTTTTTTTTTTTAAGATTCTATTTATTTTTTGACAGAGACAGAGATAGTGAGAGAGGGAACACAAGCAGGGGGAGTGGGAGAGGGAGAAGCAGGCTTCCCGCGGAGCAGGGAGCCCGATGCAGGGCTCGATCCCAGGACCCTGGGATCATGACCTGAGCTGAAGGCAGACACTTAATGACGGAGCCACCCAGGTGCCCCGGTTCATTCCTATTTTAAGTCATTGAATTATCCTGGTCAAGTTGGCTTGTTAAGATTCAACTTCTGGACCTGAAGAGTTCTCAAGCCTGCAGTGTCAGAAGGTGACTACAGTCTCTTTATGCACACAGTTGCTGAAACATGAACACCGTTGGGAATTTATTAGCAAATGTCTTGGGTGGTATGGGAAGTCAACTTTTTCTGTCACAAAAGCCTGTTATATTCGGAGTTCAGGGTACATTTAGAGGAATACTATTAAGATCCTTGCCTTTGAGAGGTGTTGTGTAGTATAGGAGAGAGACTAGTTGTATGTGGAAAAGAGGCTACAGGGATTTGGTAGGGAAGGACCCGCCTCTGCTCAGGGTAGTTAAGGAATGTCAGCAGCTTCTCAGATATTTTATCGGGTTACTGATATTTATGAACACCCCTTTGTATTCCACTTACTCACACTGGGGCCAGCAAACATTTTTCTGTTAAGGATCTGATGGAGTAGGGCGCCTGGGTGGCTCAGTCATGAAGCGTCTGCCTTTGGCTCAGGTCAAGATCCCAGGGTCCTGGGATCGAGCCCCGCATCAGGTTCTCTGCTCAGGCAGGAAGCCTGCTTCTCCCTCTCCCACTCCCCCTGCTTGTGTTCCTTCTCTCGCTGTGCCTCTCTCTGTCAAATAAATAAATAAAATCTTTAAAAAAATAAAAAAAAAGGAATGAACCACATGACCACATTATGGCCAGGGAGATATGAGGGGAAATATGTGGGAGGGTTTATGGACTTTCCTTCATTCTTCTAGCGACAATATCAAAACATTACTGTTTCCAGTGTGACGGCACTGTTGTGTAAGCATGTGATACTTAGCAACGTCAGCCAACTTGAGACCATATGTGGTCAATCCTAAAGACCAAAAACTAGCACCCTGGGAAGAGCAGAGCATATGAATGTAATGAGTCCACTAGGTCTTTGGTGATATTAAACTGCTAAAATAAGCACACAATTCCTGTATTTCCTATTATGTGCAATAAAAATTCCCTTTATCATCAAGTGTATCATTACACCATGAACAATGTTAAGCTATTAAAAATGAAATATTTGAGTTTGATTTTTATGGATAAGCTAAGCAACTAAGGCTCTAACTGTAAACTGTTGGCTCCATTGTACTTCTAAGCAGAAAAATTATTTTAAAATACATTTTAATTGAAAACTGGTACTCCACAGTTGGAATGTACTGCCATAAGATTCAAAGTCATCTCTGCAGTACTACTGAAGACATTTATGAGAAGTATGTTTCACTATAAGCTCTTAGTATTTTAATAATTCAGACATTTAATACTTCTTGCCTACATCATTTGTATTTATCTGGTTAGTAAAATGCTCCATCAACAATAAATTCTTTATCAGAAATCTTTTAAAATATAAACACAAAGATGAAAAACACAAATAGTTTTAAAACAAATAAAGGATTATACCTGAAAGTTTTGCTTTCATCCTCCTAATACTGGAATGCCAGTAGGAAAACAATTTTATGGCTTCTTTAGATGAAATAACTTTTCCATAAAAATTATGAAAATTTTCTCAGCACTGCATTAAATAGTTGAATAAATGCAATGACTATGATGTTGGAGAGATTAAGCATTCATTAAACATTTGTAAGATTACTGCTTCTAACTCAACTTTTCAAACTCTATAATTTACCAACCACCACCCGACTTAAAGCAAACCAAGATGCCAAGGACTGCTTTTGTAAATATTTCTATTTCTATCAATCTTCTTTAAGAATGAAAATATTCGGGGCGCCTGGGTGGCTCAGTCGTTAAGCGTCTGCCTTCAGCTCAGGTCATGATCCCGGGGTCCTGGGATCGAGCCCCGCGTCGGGCTCCCTGCTCCACGGGAAGCCTGCTTCTCCCTCTCCCGCTCCCCCTGCTTGTGTTCCCTCTCTCGCTGTGTCTCTCTCTGTCAAATAAATAAAAATCTAAAAAAAAAAAAAAGAATGAAAATATTCAATTCCAAGTGGTTAACTCACTCAACATATGTTTGTTGAGTCCCATTATGTCAGTTAGATGCTGGGGGCAATGGTATCAACAGAGGATACTATCCCTGTTCCTGTTTCATGGAATATAAAATTTTAAATGGAAATAAACACTCTAAAGAACAAGGACACAGGTTAGGGACGGTCTACCACAAAAGATCCTAAGCTATACTTAGGCAAAAACTATCCTACAGTAGCAGCAGAAGCAACAACAGATACCATGCCAAGACCTGATGAAAGCCTATCACAGATCCTACCATTTTATCTTCACTGAATTCTTTGAGATAGAAACTATTCTTATTCCCATTTTGTGGGTGACAAAACTCAGATGCAGAGAATTCAAGTAACTTGCTCACCTTGCAGTTACTAAGTGCCTAACCTGGTATTCCATCCAGACAATCACTTACCTCCAGAGTGTACGTGACTAACCACTGTACTACTTACACTACTTACTCCTTTCTTAGAGCCCAAAGTTCTCTACAAACAGAATCAGCACATACATATGACAGGTAGCCTGGACTGCAGCAACCTAAGTAATAGGTGACAGGAGCCAAATGCAGACAGTTCTTCAGGTGAAGTGCAGCCCTTTACTCACCCACCACCCCCACTTTCCCACACCAAGGAGTCTGGCCTGGCTAGTGTGTATCTGGGCAAAAGAACAATCTCCACTAAACCCCTCACTTGCTTTATCAACGTGACCTGAAAACATCAAATGAACTAGACCATCTGCCTTCAACCGGAAAAAGGTAAGGTTGAAAGCTGCTCCCATTTGTCCCAAACATGATCCCCAACTCAAAGATCACAGTACACAGTAAACATCAGTGAGTTGCCAACATGGGAGCAGAAGAGACAGAGGCTGTCATATACACCAGTGGACTAGAACTGAGTTTCCACAAATAAACCCATACATCTATGTCCTGCTGATTTTTGGCAAAAGTGCCAAATCCATTCAAAAGGGAAAAACAGTTTCCTCAACAAATGACGCGGAGACAACTGAATTTCCTCATATAAAGAATGAAGCTGGGGCGCCTGGGTGGCTCAGTTGGTTAAGCGACTGCCTTCGGCTCAGGTCATGATCCTGGAGTCCCTGGATCGAGTCCCGCATCGGGCTCCCTGCTCGGCAGGGAGTCTGCTTTGCCCTCTGACCCTATCCCCTCTCATGTGTTCTCTCTCATTCTCTCTCTCTCAAAATAAATAAATAAAATCTTTAAAAAAAAAAAAAAAAAAAGAATGAAGCTGGAACTCTACCTCACCCCATATACAAAAGTTAACTCAGACCAGATAAATGATCTAAGCTAAAACCACAAAGCTCCTGGAAGAAAACAGAGGTAAATCTTGGATTTAGTCATAGATTCTTAGACATGACTCCAAAGCAACAAAAAGAAACAAGCAACAAAAGAAAAAGTAGGTATTGGGCCTCATCAAAATCAGAAACTTTAAAAATGAACCAAAACCCTAAATGTAAGACATAAAACTCTTACAAAATGACAAAAGGGGAAAGCTTCATAACACTGGATTTGACAATGATATCTTGATATGACACCAAAAAACAAAGACAACAAAAGTAAAAACAGGTAAGCTGGATGTTACCAAAATTTAAAACTTCTGCACATCAAAGGATACAATCAACAGACTTGAAAAGGCAACCTCTGGAGAAAATATTTGCAATGCATTATCTGATAAGAAGGTAATTTCCAGAATTTATCAAGAACCCCTACAACTCAAAATAACAACAACAACCCAATTTGAAAATGAGCAAAGGACTATCATTTCTCCGAAGAAGATATACAGATGGCCAATAAACATATGAAAAGATGCTCAAAATCACTAATCATTAGTGAAATGCAAAATCAAAATGAGATATCCCTCCACACTCATCAGGATGGTTACTCTCCAAAACAAAACAAAAACCAGAAAATGACAGGTGTGGTGAGGATGTGAAGATACTGGAACCCTTGTGTAATGTTGGTGGGAATTTAAAATGGTGCAGCCACAAAGGGAAACAGCATGGCGGTGCCTCAAAAATTAAAAATGGAATTATCCAATGATCCAGTGATTCCACTTCTGGGTAGGTATCCAAAAGAATTGAAAGCAGGCTCTCAAAGAGATATTTATTTGTACAATCATGTTCACAAAGGCATTATTTGCAATAGTAAAACAAACAAACAAACCCAGAAACAATGAAATACTCAACCGATAAATGGAGAAACAAAATGTGGTATATACATAAAATGGAATACTATTCAGTCTTGAAGGAAATTCTGAGGCACACTACACGTCTTCAACAATCTTAAAGACAACATATTTCAACATGTGTCAACAACAACATTGAGGACATTGTGCTGATGGTCACAACAAGACTATGATTCCACTTACATGAGGTATCTAGAGTAGTCAAACTTACAGAAACTAAAAGCACAAAGGTGGTTATTAGGGAACGGGGGACAGGGTAAATTCTGTGTGATGGATGTAAAGGCTTAGTTTTACAAACTGAAAAAGTTCTAGAGATTGGTTTCTATATACGTTAATATATTTAACACTACTAAACTGCATGCTAAAAAATGGTTAAGGGGTTGGGGCACCTGGGTGGCTCAGTTGGTTAAGTGTCTGCCTTTGGCTCGGATCATGATCCCGGGGTCCTAGGATCGAGCCCCATGTTGGGCTCCCTGCTCAGTGTGGAGTGTGCTTCTCCCTCTCCCTCCACCTGCTCATGCTCTCTCACTCACTCTCTCAAATAAATAAATAAATAATCTTAAAAAAAAAAAAAAGGTAAAGGGGTGCCTGGTTGGCTCAGTGATTTAAGCATCCAACTCTTGATCTCAGCTCAGGTCTTGATCTCAGAGTTGTGAGTTCAAGCCCCATACTGGGCCCAGCATGGAGCCCACTTAAAAAAAGGGAGGGGCACCTGGGTGGCTCAGACGGTTGAGCGTCTGCCTTCGGCTCGGGTCATGATCCTAGGGTCCTGGGATCAAGCCCCACATCCGGCTCCCTGCTGAGCAGGGAGTCTGCTTCTCCCTCTCCCTCTGCCTGCTGCTTCCCTTGCTTGTACTCCCTTCTCTCTTTCTCTGTCAAAAAAAAATAAAATCTTTAAAAAAAAAAAAAAAAGTTAAAATAGTCAATTCTATGTTACGTGTATTATATCACAATGTTAGGAATTTCTTAACTCAACTATATTTCTCTATACTGGCAACAAACAATTATGAATCTGAATTTTTTAAGAGTTCACATTTTTAATACATTTACACTATTATGTACAATAGCATCAAAAAATATGAAATAGGGTATAATCTGACAAATGATGTGAAAGACCTATATACTGAAAACTACAAAATAAAGGTGGGAGATTTAAAAGAAGATCTAAAATAAATGGAGCAGTACCTCCTTCATGGATGAGGAGACTCCATGTTGTCTTCAATTCTTCCCAAACTGATCTTCAGAGTCAACACAATCCCAATGAAAATATAAGCAGGGTTTTTTGTTTTTTTTTGTAAAAGTCGACAATCTGATTCTATAGTTCTAATATGCAAAGGACCTAGAATAGCCAAAACATTTTTTTTCCTTTTTTTATTATTTATTATTATTTTTAATGTTTTCATTGTTATGTCAATCCACATACATTACATCATTAGTTTTAGATGTAGTGTTCCATGATTCATTGTTTGTGCATAACACCCAGTGCTCCATACAGAATGTGCCCTCCTCAATACCCACCACCAGGCTAACCCATCCTCCCACCCCCCTCCCCTCTAGAACCCTCAGTTTGTTTTTCAGAGTCCACTGTCTCTCATGGTTCGTCTACCCCTCCGATTTCCCCCCCTTCATTCTTCCCCTCCTGCTACCTTCTTCTTCTTCTTTTTTTTTTTCTTAACATATATTGCATTATTTGTTTCAGAGGTACAGATCTGAGATTCAGCAGTCTTGCACAATTCACAGCGCTTACCAGAGCACATACCCTCCCCAGTGTCTATCACCCAGTCACCCCATCCCTCCCACCCCACCCCCCACTCCAGCAACCCTCAGTTTGTTTCCTGCGATTAAGAATTCCTCATATCAGTGAGGTCATATGATACATGTCTTTCTCTGTTTGACTTATTTCGCTCAACATAATACCCCCCAGTTCCATCCACGTCATTGCAAATGGCAAGATCTCATTCCTTTTGATGGCTGCATAATATTCCATTGTGTATATATACCAGATCTTCTTTATCCATTCATCTGTTGATGGACATCTTTAGCCAAAACATTTTTAAAAGAAAACAAAGTTGGAAGCCTAACACTATTTGTTTCAAGTATTATGTACCTACAGTAATAAGGATTAAGTGGTATTGATATAAAGACAAATAGATGAAACAGAGAATCCAGAATAGACTGACACATATGGACAACTGAAACTGAATTTCGACTAAAATGCAAAGACAATTTAGTGAAAAAAAGTCTTTTCAGGGGGCGTGGGTGGCTCAGTTGGTTAAGCACTGGACTCTTAGTTTCGGCTCAGGTCATGATCTCAGACTCAGGTCATTATCTTGGGCTTGAGCCCCACATCAGGTTCTGTGCTCAGCGCTGAATCTGCTTGACATTCTCTCTCTCTCTCTCTCTGCCCCTCCCCCCCCACATTCTCTCTTTCAAATAAATAAAATCTTAAAAAAAAAGTCTTTTCAACAAATCATGCATCAATTATCCATACACAAAAAACAAATTTTCACCCACACTTTGCACCATATTATAAACTAATTCAAAATGGTCATAAACCTAATTGTAAAATCTAAAAAACTTCTAAAAACAGAGAAGGAAATCCTTGTGATAATGAGTTAGGCAAGCATTTCTTAGATGTAAAACCAAAAACTATCCATAAAAAACAAATTAATAAATTAAGTTTCATGAAAATTAAAAACTGTTCTTCTAAAAGCACAGCTTGGAAGAAAATATTTGCAAAGCATGTATCTGATAAAGGACTTCCATCCCAAATATATAAAGAATTCTCAAAAATCAATTTTAAGATAATAAACAACCTAACAACAACAACAACAAAAATAGGCAAGACTTGAGCAGACACTTCACCAAGAAGATATAAAGATGGCAAATAAATTTATGGAGAGATGTTGAACATCACTAGCCACAGGGACATGCAAATTAAAAACACAGTAAGATACCACTACTACAGATCTATTACAAGGGCTAAAACTAAGTTTTGAGGATGCAGATGAGGTGGAACTCTCACAGTGCTAGTGACAATGTAAAACTGTACGATAACTTTAGAGAACAGTTTGGCAGTTTTCTTAAAAAGTTAAACAATACACCTACCATATGATTCAGCCATTCCACTCTGATAAAAGTATATCCCACACAAAGACTGGTAGACAAATGCTCATAGCAACTTTATTTATACTGGCCAAAACTTGGTGATAAACCAAATGTTCATCAATGCAGAATGAACAAATTGTGGTACACCCCTGCAATGGAGTACTACTCAGCAACAAAAGAAGAATGCACTGATTTATATACTACATGGATAAATCTCAAAATAATTTATGCTGAGGAAAAATAAAGTCAAACCAAAAAGAGTATATGCTAAAAAATTAAAAGTAATATATAGTGACAGAAAGTAGATAAATGCTTGCCTAGGGAGGAGGTGGAGAGAGAGGATGTAAAAATGGACACAAGGAAACTTCTGGGAGTGATGGATATATTCACTATCTTGATTGTGGTAATGATTTCACAAGTGCATACACATGTCAAAACACAAACCTGTACACTCTAAACATAGTTTTTACTATGTCAATTTTATTTCAATAAAGCTATTTTAGAACTATAAGCAAATATAGAACTATGTATTAAAAAGTCAGACAGCTAGAAAGAAGCTGACATAATTCACAGATATTATATGTTTTAGCAGGTTATTTATTACAGTTGATTACAGGGATTAATGACAAATTTCTCTCCAATTCTCATACAACAATGCCCTTACTATGCCACAACCTATTTCTCCAAGGGACATCTCAGACTTCGTAGCCCACTTGTGAGAAGGCTCTATGAGACACTGGACTGGAAGGGAGGGAGGGAGGCAAAGAGGAAAAAAGAGTGGGGAAGAGGGGAACACATACAAAAAAGAGAGTAAGAATAAAAAGATGCTTCTGTCATGTAGTAAAGCCTATTTATCTCATACATATAGTTTACACCATCCTTAACAATGAAAAAGATGTATTTCTGTTATGAAGAGAAAGTTGTGAACTTTCACCATTGCTACCGAACCTTTTCCTGGATATTCTAGTTCATATAACACAGAAATACAGACAACGCAAAATTATCCCCATTTGCAAAACTGATGATTACCCAGAATACACTGGAGAATTTTTTTTTTTTTTTAAAGACGAGGTTGAAAATTACCAATGTCAGCAATAAAAACAGTAAGGATCTTACAGCAGTTTAAAAAAGCCTAAGAGGCTATTACAACTTTATGCCAGTTAATTTGAAGGTGAAATGGACAAATTCCTAAGAAAATACAACTTACTAAAACAGAAAAAAAAGAAAATCAAATAGAAAACCTTGATTGTTGGGGCGCCTGGGTGACTCAGTCGTTAAGCGTCTGCCTTCGGCTCAGGTCATGATACCAGGGTCCTGGGATCGAGCCCTGCATTGGGCTCCCTGCTCAGCCAGGAGCCTGCTTCTAACCCTCTCCCGCTCCCCCTGCTTGTGTTCCCTCTCTCTCCGTGTCTCTCTCTGTCAAATAAATAAAATCTTTAAACAAAAAAAAGAAAAAGAAAAAGAAAACCTCGACTGTTATACAACTACATTACCCCAGCCTAAAAACCATTAAGTTCTAAAATTATCTTACCATACACAAAATCTTCAGAGAAAAGAAGAAACCAGAACTACCAAACTTTTTTTTTTTTTTAAGATTTTATTTATTTTTTGACAGAGACAGAGACAGTGAGAGAGGGAACACAAAGCAGGGGGAGCCCGAGAGGGAGAAGCAGGCTCCCCGCTGATCAGAGAGCCCGAAGCAGGGCTCAATCCCAGGACCCTGGGAACATGACCTGAGCCAAAGGCAGACGCTTAATGACTGAGCCACCCAGGTCCCCCCCCAACTTGTTTTATAAGGCCAAAGCATATTATATAAATGACAAGAGGGGAAAAAAAAGTAAAAGACAAGCTTATGTCATTAATAAGCCAAAAAACTGGCTTAAAGCTACACTGAACTTCTTTCTTTATTAATATTTATTGATCATCCCCAAAAGACTATTTCAGATTAAAAGATACACAGCTGTAGTCCCTACCTTCAAAGACTTAATGTAGTAAGAAAAATGGTGGAAAAGGATGCTCAAATATCCTAAGAAGCAAGGTCTACAAAATCCTGCCTATGCCAGGCCTAAGAACAACACAACAGCAAGGATAAGCCTGTGTTATGACAAAGGCTAGCCGTGATGACAGTGAGCTGACTAGAAATTTGCATAATTCTAAATATGAAACATAGTAAATGTTTCGATGAAAGCACCACCAATTGGCTTTTCTAAATTGCAGTATATCAAATGCTCACAAATGCTTTCAGTTTCTCCCCTTATCTGCTAGAATTTACTTGAGAAGTTGCTATGCCAATGTCCCAGTACTATTTTATTATTGAAATGATCATACTGGTCCCTAACAGTGTCAAGAAAGAATTGAAAGCTTATAGTTAATTTTCCCTAATATGTGCCTAGACCCTCTTTTATGTCTATAAACATAACAGTCATTTTAGCATTTTTTTTTATCTGAAGCTACTCTTCAGTATCATTTCCATTTTGCCTACATAATAAGTAATATTCTTGTTCTCAAAAATCAGAATTAAAATTAGCCTTTACAGAAAACCCTCTGAAACAGTCTTAGGAAAATCAACTTAAGAGACATCAAATGTCACCAGAACAACAATGATCATGAGAGGCCTTATATCAGGGCTCTTAACCCGTTACCAAGCATTGGCTTCTGGGAGTCCAAAAACATCCTGAAATAGTATGCTAAACTTAGTTGTGTTTTCTTTGCAGCAAATCCTTAATTCTAAATATGAAACATAGTAAATGTTTCGATGAAAGCACCACCAATTGGCTTTAATTTTCATCAGATGCTCACAGGTAAATGATGCCAAAAAAAAAAAAAACAACAACAAACACAACAACAACAACAACAAAAAACCTTTCCCCTTACCTGGTTATGAAGGTTAAGTATGATGGAAAACATACATTTAATGATAATGCAAACAATTCTGATGAAACATCTCAAGTTGTTTGTACACACGATTAGGGAAGGAAAGAGGAAAGAGGAAATAATAAAACAAGAACTTACTTGCTAAACACACATCCCTTTTCTACAAGGCAATGATCCCTTGAAGTAAATACTTGATTCCCTTCTATTACTCAGATCAATACATCTCTCTGCCAATCTCTTTCAGGTCAATACATCTCTTTGCCAAACAAGGTTGAAAAGCTGCCAGCAGGTTCCCTGTGTATGGGCAGTTTTCCCTGTAATTATTAGCATCTAAGAACCTGAAACCATGAGTATCACTGGACTCAAGCTATAAGGAAATTCCAATACATGAAAATGAAATCAAGTCACAGAGGCTACAGAACATAGCTCCTGGGAAGTGATACTAGACAGAAAGTGCAAGGAAAGACGCATAATTTTGGGGTACCGGCATACAACATGAACCTATATGATTAAAGGCATTCACTTGCTTTCCCAGCCACCACACACTCCAAAAAGCACCAGTGTCTGAACTGTGCCACCTGCCCATGCTAGTCACTCACTAAGTACAGCAAGCATCAGAAAACTCAAGTCAGTTTCACAGCAGTTTATCAGTACCGACTCCTGGACCCTCAGAGACAAGGGAAGACTAAGCAGGAATGTACTTGTGCCAAATTAGGTTAGCATCAGGGTCCACAGGAGAAGGAAACAGGGGATAAAGAGTCTAAGTTTCCTTGGGTAAACATCCCTCAAAAGTTCTAGCTCTAAGCGCATAAAATTAGCAACTTTAATTTTTAGTGAATAACTGACAGGGATCACCTATACATTCTGGCCAATCATTCATGCCAAAAATATTGAGAACTAATAACAGCTAATATTTATTGAGAACTTACTAGGTGCAAGGTTGCAGTAACCCTCACAATCCTCTGTGGTAAATACTATTATTAATTCAGAGATATTATGTAACTTGCCCAAAGTTATGTAGGTAATAAAAGGTGGGAACTGGGATTCCGAGCATGCTCACCTAATCACTATGCTATAATGCTTCAACCTGCCAGGTTATTTTTTCTATCCTATAAACCAAGGCGAGCCAATGAAAAAATTTAAGGACAGCAGTAATTATATTTACATGTTAGATCACACTGATCAACATTGTGGACAGCAGACCAATGGTGAAGTAAGCGAGGGTCCCAAAAGACAAGTCAAAATCTAAGTCAAAATGCTAAGGAAATGAACCAGAGAGATGCAGAGAATAAAAACCTAAAAACTTTGCCCAGTAAAATTAGCTAGACTTAGGAATGTACTGGATGTTGTAAGCATGGCAAGGAATGAAGGAGGCTACCTCTCATGTTACTGGTGTGGCCTCTGGTTAGTAATTATGGTCTATCAATTCAAAGACAGAAGGAGGACCTGGCAGTTTGGTTTAGTTTAGAGGAGGAGGAAGATGACAAGTCTACTTTTTAAATAATCAAAAACAAAACGAGAAAAACTTACTCTCTTACCTTCCCCACTGAAGATAAAATTCCCTTTATGGAAATCTTATCTTTGAAATGAGGAATTCCTGGGGCACCTGGGTTGCTCAGATGGTTAAGCGTCTGCCTTCGGCTCAGCTCATGACCCCACAGCCCTGGGATCAAGCCCCCACATCGGGCTCCTGGCTCAGCGCGGAGCCTGCTTCTCCCTCTCCCTCTCTCCCTCTCTCCCTGCTCATGCTCTCTGTGTGTCTCAAATGAATAAACAAAATCTTAAAAAAAAAAAAAAAAAAAAGAAATGAACTCCTAATGCTTTTTAAAAAATTAGAACTCACTTGAGCAAGGAGGGTCCTTCAACATTACTAAGCTCTCCTGCTACAGGTGAGGCACTGAGTGGCAGGGTTGTGTCGGGACCTTGCCTAGCAAAGAACCTGAAGGTTCTTCAGTGGAGAACCTTCCTTGGTTCTCAGAGAACCAAGACTAGAAACCAGCTCTTCTGGCTCCATTCTACTTACTGCTCCTTCTACTTCACTCACCCTCCAAATTCTACTAATGGGGACTCACATCACCAAGGAATAACCATGTAGTATTTTTAAAAAGCAACATAGACACGTAAGCTAAAATGTGAAGCTGACTGCATACACTTAATTTTCCTAAAATTTCTAGTTTTCTTTGCGTTAGTTTCTACTCACTGTAACGTTTCTGTATTTCCTGTCCTAAACAGACCAAAAAAAACCGCTTTAAGAAATGACTGGCTCTCTCTGCTTAGTGTTCCACCACAACAAACCAAAGCGCCACTGACAAGGCCCGTTCTGCCGAATCCGTGCCAATTAAGTCAGGGCTTCGGAAGCCACCTGAGCCTGGCGTAAAGCCGGAGCGCGAGACCGGCCTATACACGTTCCGCAGCCGGGCCCTGGCATCCCCAGCTTGCTCCGAGATCCTGCTCTCCAACGGCACGGCCGCCGGGAGAAGGAAGAAGCAGCTGAGGTGCTGCCCAGCCTCCACCGCCAACTTCCCGGTTGAGGCCCCCACACATCCATGTAGGCTCGGCCAGAAACTGCACCACGGAAATGGTATCGCCAGTCACACGTCTGGAAATTCTGAAAAACTGAATTACTTATACTCGGGGCCCGGTGTCTGGCGCTGTTTGAAACAATAAGCCCCTCGAGTTCTGTCTGGAGAGCAGCGGCGCTAGCAAAGCCCAGGGAGGAATCCAATGGCTGACCCCGGAAAGGACCGGCTTCCCGAGAGCCGGAGCCAATGCTCCACGTCTCCCCAAACCCCCGGGGCCGCAGGCGCCGGCCCAGCACCGCGCGGCTCCGCGCTCCGGCCCCGGCCAGCCTCCCCTGACCCCGGGCCTCGGGCGGAGCACCGCGGCCGGGACCCGCACCCGCGCTCACCGAGATGCAGCCGGAGGCCTGCGCGCCCGGGCGCTTCTCTGGCATGGCTCCCGCCGCGGGCTCCGACACCGCCTTGTTCTCTGGCTCCGGCGGCGGCTCCGCGCTCATGCCGCGGCCATGCCCGCGCCGGCTCGGGACGCTCCGGGACGACGGCGACGCCGCTGACGCGGCGGCGGGGCCCGCGCCCTCATGGGCTCCGCGGCCCGCGGCGGCCTGCGGGTCGGGCGGCGGCGCCAGCGGCGACGCCGAGAGCTGGAAGGGCGGCTGGGGCTGGAGTCGCTGACGAGGCGAAGAAGGGAGCGCAGGTGCAGAAGCCACCGGCCGCACCCGCCGCAACGACCGCGGCTCTCGCGGCTGCCAGCGGCGTCAGCGGCTGCCCCGGACGGTCAAGAGGCTCCGCCCGCCCCGCGCCTCAGCTCCCGCCTCAAGCTCCCCGCCCGCGCCCGAGGCCTCCAGCAGCGCCCCGCCCACCTCGGGCCCCGCCTCCACGTCTCCGGAGCCGCCGGGACGGCAGGCCCTCGCCGCGCGCCGGAAGTACGTCATCTCCCAGGACCTCCCCGGCCGTTCTGTTTCCTGAGACACCGCCCACTGTGGCAAACCGATGAATCTGAACCGGTTACTCAGAAGCGGAACTTCGTGTGTGAAATAGGAATAATAGCCTGCTCTGGGTAAGGTGATGAGGTACAGAAGTAAACTACCCTAATCTGGGCTTCATGAATGCTGCTATCGTGATTACTGGCCCTAAAGGACCTTGTGAGATACCACATCCTATTTTGCAGTTGCCAACCCAAGCTTCAAAAGGAAAGTGATAAGGTCACAAACAGGTAGGACTGTTGCACCAATTTGGAGTACAAATATAGTCATAATTTTTTTTTCTGCTAGATGGTTGAGCATTCAATGCCTCCTTGAAAGAAGAGGAATACCTTGAAAACCTGAAGACCTTATGTCTTTCTCCTTATTGGGGAGACCCAGATGGACTTAACTAACAATGAAAAAAGTCCAATCAGTCCACCACTGATTTACAACTGATTTACAACCATTGATTTACTATAAGAATTAGTAAATCAGAAGGGCGAGCTCTCATGCCCTTCACTTCCCGTCATCTGTAGGCCCAGCAGGAAGAGACTCACCTTGTAAGTGCATGGCGCTTTAGCTACTATATTATTCCAGCAGGAGGAAGAACGGTTCTCTCCCCAGGTCCACCAGCCCAACCAATGAAAAGCTATTATACTTTAAACCCCTGGTTTACTCCAGTGGACTTTTTGCTTGTAACAGCCCTCCCAACTTCCTCTGTAAGAGAACCTTCCTCTCCTTGGTTCTTGGGACTTGTCTATGGTTTTGACACTAGATTGCTTTCTTGCCCTGGATTGCAGTTCTCCGATATTTTGCTGGTAAGATAACTGGCAGTTTTATTTTTAAAGTTAACATTCCAGGGGCGCCTGGGTGGCTCAGCCGTTAAGCGTCTGCCTTCGGCTCGGGTCATGATCTCAGGGTTCTGGGATCGAGCCCCACATCGGGCTCCCTGCTCAGCGGGAAGCCTGCATCTTCCTCTCCCACTCTCCCTGCTTGTGTTCCCTCTCTCACTGTGTCTCTCGCTGTTAAAAAATAAATAAAATCTTGGGGCGCCTGGGTGGCTCAGTTGGTTAAGCGACTGCCTTCGGCTCAGGTCATGATCCTGGAGTCCCGGGATCGAGTCCCGCATCGGGCTCCCTGCTCGGCGAGGAGCCTGCTTCTCCCTCTGACCCTCCCCCCTCTCATGTGCTCTCTCTCATTCTCGCTCTCTCAAATAAATAAATAAAATCTTTAAAAAAAAATAAATAAATAAAATCTTAAAAAAAAAAAATAAAAAAAAAATAAAAAAAATAAAGTTAACATTCCAAACAGTTCATGCACAATTCTAAAGATTTTTGTGTGCTCCGACTTGGTCTACCCACTGGCTTAGGTCCCTCCCAGGACTTGAGCTAGTATAACTTTGGTGTTTTAGTGCAGGCTGTCCTAACAAAATACCATAGACTGGATGGCTTAAACAACAGAAATTTATTTCTTACAGTTCCAGTGGCTGGAAGTCTGAGCTCAGGGCGCCAGTAATCAGGTTCTGATGAGAGCTTTTTTTCCTGGCTTACAGATGGCCACCTTACTGTGTCCTCACAAGGACAAGCTCTCTGTTGGCACAAACCCATCATGAGCACTCCTGCCTACATGATCTTATCTAAACCTAACTACCTCTCCAAATAGCATCACACTGGGGGTTAAGGCTTCAACATCTAAATTTTGGGGAAGGATACAATTTAGTTCATAGCCCTTGATGTACAGAGCTATAGCTTAATTTATACTTACTGTTCAGACATTGTCTCCCAGAGTACATGGATCTCCAAAACTGGCTTTTCTTCCTGAAAGAACACCGTTCTTTTCTTGATCTCAAGTAACCAACCTGGATTGCCCCTTAATGCAGGGACTTTACTGCTACTTGGCCTTTCTTGAAGACCCTTTAGTTCACAATAGGAGACTGATTGGATTTTAGAAGTCAACAGCATTGAATTGAGAGTAGGAAATTTCCCAACAATATCTCAAGCAGGTTGTCATCTAACCTCTACTTAAATATAGCCAGAGAAGAGGTAATGTTAAATACACCCAGTTCACTTATGGATAGCTGTCATTTTTTTGAATTATGTTCTTTTTTGAGCTAAAGACTGCTTGATTCTTTCAGCTGTGCTTTGATCCTGCTTCTGCCTTCTATGTCTAATTGCAGTTGTTTAAAATGTCAAGATAAACCTGCCATCTTTCCTGATTATCCTCCAAACGCATACCAGTTTATGAAAATCCCACTTAAAATGCATTGCCAAAAATATAACACTATAAATAGCATTTGATGATGATACTGTAAGGTCAGGTGTCTTGATCTGGAGACTCATAAAAGTAATTTTAAAGAGGTGAATTGTATAATTACATTATGTTGACAGCTATACCATAGGAATTAAATAGACCATTATCCTTACCTTTTAATTAATTCTGTACTAATCAAGGTCAAAGACTTGGGAGTCCACATAATTTAATTCAACATCTTAGATTCTAGGAAAGTAATGGTGCTCACTGAAAGATACATGTGATACCTTGTTTCATCCAAGAGGGTTTAGATATCTCCATTGTTTGAAATCATATTGTTAAGGAAAAGATGCTCCTCTGTTAATAGGTATGCAAGAGCTGGTAGGAAATAACTTTGTGTGTTAAATAATAACAAATTTAAAATATTTTCTTTTTTATTGCCAGATTTCCTCTAGTTTTAATATGCTGATGGGTATCATGATTTTCCAAAGAGAAAATATAGTAAGCAGTGTTTCTCAAAGATTTTTATTCTTGAAACACTGATTAATATCTTGTAGATGTGTAGGACACAGTTTGGGAAGTGCTGCCTTTTTATCTTTATTGATTTTTAAAGATATACATGAACATGAAATACAGAAAGATATGCATACAATACTGTAGCACAGAAAGATTGCAAAACAATAATGTCTGATCTTTTTAAAAACATTAATCAAAAAAAGAACGAAAGTGTTTTTTTAATAATGATTGGCTCTAGAATCAAGAATATTTTTCATATAAATTTCTGATTTAGGGCTATGAATATGTAATAGTATACTTTTATAATAAGAAAAAGAAAACAGACCAATTTCCCAATCTAAAAAAATACAATGAATTATACACTTTTTATTAGTTTCCTATTGTTACAAAGCAAATTACCACAAACTTAGGGGCTTAAGTCAGCACCCAGGTATTATCTCAGTGTCTGTGGGGCAAGAATCTGGCAGATTTTAACTGGCTCTGCTGAGGGTCTCACAAGGGTAAAATCAAGATGTCAGCTGACTACATACTCATCTGGAAGCTCAGCTAAGTAAGGATCTGCTTCCAAGCTCTCTCAAGATGTTGCTGGAATTCATTTCCCTGTGGTCTTATGACTAACGGCCCCATATGCTTGCTGGCTGTTAGTCAGCCACTCCTCTCAGCATCTGGAGGCTGTTCTACTACTTGCTAAGTGGCCCTCCACCAACAGTTTGCTCCTTCTCACTTCTGAGACTTCACCTTCCTTTAAAGAGCTCATTGGAGTAGATCAAGTCCACCCAGGATTATCTCCCTTTTGATTAACCCAAAGTCAACTGATTAGTATCCTAATCACAGAAGTGATAACCTGTTATATTCACTGGTCTTGCCTGCAGTCAAGTGGAGGGATAATGCAGGGTATGCACACTAGAGTACAGCAATCATAAGGACCATCTTAGAATTCTGCCTATCATGCCATACACTTCTTTAGAACAAGGGACTTTTCTGACTTATCTTTGTAGTCCCATGGCCTGGCTCGGTGCCCAGAACGTAGGAGATGGTCAGTAAATGCTTGTAGAAGAAATTAAACCAGGTTAATACTGTTTCAAACAGGGTGTATTTGGGAAGGAAGGCCCCATAGTATGTATTGGAAGTCTTTCCTACTTCATTTTATTGGACTCATACAGTATATTGTGTGTTGCTGATCCTGTTTTGGAAGGCAGAAATGTTCATAGGTACAAGGGGAACAAGTGACAACCCAAAGAATTTTGAACAAGTGCATTCCTCTTGTTCTCACCTGGTATGTCTATGACAAGTTTTAGAACTTTAGCTGGAGGGGCGCCTGGTGGCTCAGTTGGTTAGGCGACTGCCTTCGGCTCAGGTCATGATCCTGGAGTCTCTGGATCGAGTCCCGCATCGGGCTCCCTGCTTGGCAGGGAGTCTGCTTCTCCCTCTGACCCTCCCGACCCTCCCCCCTCTCATTTGCTCTCTCTCTCAGTCTCTCTCTCAAATAAATAAATAAAATCTTTAAAAAAAAAAAAAAAAAGAACTTTAGCTGGAATTGTTAGTTGAGGCTCGTGTAGATCAGATATTTAATATTTTTTTAAAAAACCCTGTGGTTCTTTAATTGGAAACTCTTAAGAAATAGACAAAAGGAAGTGGTAGCAGTAGTAGTTGAAAGACTGACTTGAGCTGGGATCTGTTTCACCAGTTATTGCTTGTGTAACCTTGAAAAAGTGGTTTAACCTCTGTAATCCTCATTCTCCCCTTTTACAAATTTGGGGTGTTAATACCCACCTTATTGTTACTGTTGTGGTGATTACAGAAAGCACATTATATGATTCTATATACGTAGAGATAATTGCGATGTAAAGCTCTCAGTTATTTTCTCTTTCTGGATATTCTCTCTCTCCATTCAGTGACTCTGGGAAGAGTTGAGTAACATATGAAAATATTATACACGCACACTTTGCAGAAGCCTTTGACTTTGTTGCCTCTTTTAATGTGCTATTTACACTTCCTCCCTTGTTGAAATAGTATTGGGTTGTCAAAAATGTATTCCTGGGGCACCTGGGTGGCTCAGTCATTAGGCGTCTGCCTTCGGCTCAGGTCATGATCCCAGGGTCCTGGGATCGAGCCCCGCATCCGGCTCCCTGCTCAGCAGGGAGCCTGCTTCTCCCTCTCCCACTCCCCCTGCTTGTGTTCGCTCTCTCGCTGTCTCTCTCTCTGTGTCAAATAAATTAAAAAAAATCTTTAATAAAAAAAGGTACTCCTTAATCCCCATCACCTGTTTAACCCATCCCCCACCCACCTCCATTCTGGTAACCATCAGTGTGTTCTCTAGAGTTAAGAGTCTGTTTCATGAGGATTAAGGAGGGGGAATTGTGATGAGTACCAGGTGTTGTATTCACTATATGGTACTCCTGAAACTAATACTACACTGGATGTTAACTAGCTGGAATTTAAATAAAAACAACCCTGCCCAAAAAAACCCAAATTAAAATGCATTTTATTTATTTATTTTTTTATAACTTTATCCTTAGTCCCTGACAACAAAGGAGACTTTTTTTTTTTAAGATTTTATTTATTTATTTGAGAGAGAATGAGAGAGAGCAAGAGAGGGAGGAGGGTCAGAGGGAGAAGCAGACTCCCCACTGAGCAGGGAGCCCGATGCGGGGCTCGATCCCGGGACTCCAGGATCATGACCTGAGCCAAAGGCAGTCGCTTAACCAACTGAGCCACCCAGGTGCCCAAAATGAATTTTAAAGAAATAAATAGTTTTGGGTTTTGCTGTTTGTTGCATTACTTATGAGTAGGCTACATTTGCTCACATGCAAAAACAAGAGGAAATTTTTTTTTTAAGTAGACTTTCTCTAATGGCACATATACAAGTCCCAAGGTTCTATAAAATTGTCCCATTCTTCAAACCAATGGTCCTCAACCTGGGGTAATTTTGCTTCCTAGGGGGCGTTTGGCAATTTCTGGAAATGTTCTTTATTGTCATGATCATCAGAGAGGGGAGGTTGCTAAGAGGCCAGGGATGCTAATAAACATCCTACAATGCATAGGATAGTCCCTAACAGCAAAGAATTATGTAGTCCAAAATGTCAATGGTGCTAAGGTTGAGATGTCCTGTTTTACACAAAGGAATTAGTACAGTGAAATGGAGTCAATGTATTATTTTGGAAAGAAAATATATACATTATCTCCTAAATCATGGTGGCTTACATAGTGGAATACCATTCAGCAATGAAAACGAATGAATTTTAACTATTCGAATAGCATCACTGAATTTCAAGATGATGAACAAAAGAAGTCAAACATAACATAAAAGAATATAGATAATATGATTCCTTTTACATGATTCAAAAATACAAAAAATTAATTTGTGTTGTTCAAAGTCAGGGTAATCAGTATTGTAGAGGTTTCTACAGGGCCGATCATGTTCTCTTTCTGGATCTGGGTTCCGAGTACACAGATGTGTACATTTGGTGAAAATTCATCAGTTATATACTTAATGATTTGCCTACTTTTCTGTGAGTATTTAATTTCAACAAATAGTTTCCTAAACAAGAAGGAAAATATATGCACGATGTCATGCTATTTGATTATAACGATTATATCACTTATGAGCTAGATTATCATTTCCTGACTCCTGGGACCAAAAACCAGAAAAATTTGTAAGCCATTTTCTTAAGAGACTCTCACAATAGAGTTTTTCTAGAGGGAGCAATGGAGATTTTTGAAGTTTATTTTTTTCTTTACCATAGCATCCACTGAAATTTGCTATAACATTGGCAGGGTATATAGAACAAGGTATGATTCTACTAAGGCTAATCTTAAAATCAGTACAAATAAGGGTGCCATTATAATGCTGGTATGAGTGCCAACAGTGCTGACTGCATCTTTGGCCCTACATCTTGTTTATGCTTGTGCAGTGACCTCCCTCAGGGCTATGTGTTCCAAGCCCTTGGAAGGTTAATGTATGCCATGACCAGAATGAGGAAGGCTTGTTCTGATGTTCCCTAAAGTTCTTTAGATAACTAGTAGAGATAACATAGTTTCTTACCCTCCCTCCCCTCTGGTACACAGATGGCACCACTTTAATTTACTCTCTAAAATCTGTGGATTAAGGTCTGGACTTTTTTTTTTTTTTAAAGATTTTATTTATTTGATAGAGACAGCCAGAGAGGGAACACAAGCAGGGGGAGTGGGAGAGGGAGAACCAGGCTTCCTGCTGAGCAGGGAGCCCGACGCGGGGCTCGATCCCAGGTCCCTGGGATCATGACCTGAGCTGAAGGCAGACGCTTAACGACTGAGCCACCCAGGCGCCCCAAGGTCTGGACTTTTCAGAGAATAGCTGCACAGCACCTGGATGGTCATCTGCCTGATGTCCCCCCCCCCCCCCCCCACTGCCATTAAGTTACCCTGAATAAAACTGTGTAAACGGTATGGAGTGGCTTTCTTCATTTTTTTGGTCTTAAAGTGCCTTCTCAGTCTGGAGAATACTTGACTACCCCTCTTCCACCTTCTAACAATTGTTGATGATCAATATTACCATGTCAGAGCAAAATGTGCTAATACAGTTCTTTTTTTAAAAGATTTTATTTAGGGCGCCTGGGTGGCTCAGTTGGTTAAGCAACTGCCTTCAGCTCAGGTCATGATCCTGGAGTCCTGGGATCGAGTCCGGCATCGGGCTCCGTGCTCAGCGGAGAGTCTGCTTCTCCCTCTGACCCTCCCCTCTCTCATGCTCTCTGTCTCATTCTCTCTCTCAAATACATAAATAAAATCTTTAAAAAAATTTTTAAAAAAGATTTTATTTATTTGACAGAGTGAGAGAGAAAGAGAGAGAACAAGCAGGGGGAGTGGCAGGCAGAGGGAGAAGCAGGCTCCCTGCTGCGGGGCTCAATCCCAGGACCCTGAGATCATGACCAGGGCCTGAGGCAGACACTTAACTGACTGAGCCACCCAGGTGCCCCTGCTAATACAGTATGTTTTTCCTAGGAGGAGGAATATAAGAGTTTATTCATTTTGGTTATATATTTTTGTTGATTTTTTTCCACTTAAATGAATTAATCATGCTGTCTTACAGCTGAATTTTAAAAGCGAGGTAAGTTTAATACTGCATTACACTAAAATCAAGGAGTTTAATGATTCAGCCTGTGGTTGGGGTACTAAAGACCACCCTCAGGTTCAGTGTTTTACTAGAAGGACTTGAATTCAGAAAAGTGTTACAGGGGAGTAGTGTCAGCAAGATGGTAGACTACAAGATCCCAACCTTTGTCCTCCAATGAAAACAAATGTAACAACTACTTACCAAGGAAAACAGCTCAGAGAGTTCTGGAACACAGTGAAGCCACAGGAACCTAGTGGAGCAAAACAAAATAAAACAATAACCTGGGGATGTCTGCATAGAAAAGAATAGGAAGCATTTTAACTGTGTCACCCTGGACCTCAGTACTAAGAGGGATCCCCTCAGCTATAATTAACCCTGCTGGGGAAAAGAAGTGCAGGAGAACCCCAGCATTCTTTGTCACTGAGGACTCCAGCAGTCCTTGCTGCTACCATGTTCATCTGCAGCCTTGGCTGCCAACGACCTCTACAGTATTCACTGATGCTAACCTCAGCTGACAGAGCTACTGAGAGTCCACACTGCTGCACTCTCACAGAGCTGGAGCTGCCAAATCCCACCTCACCCAGCACCCTCACACCCAACTGTAGGTGAACATCTTTGCCCAGTAAAGGTAGTCTCTAAAGTCTGGAAAGGGGACTTCTCCTTCAAATGCAAGGTGATCAATGTAAGGCTATAAGAAACACACACGCACACAAGAAAATCAAGGAAATGGGATGCCTGGGTGGCTCAGTCGGTTAAGCGTCTGCCTTCGGCTCAGGTCATGATCTCAGGGTCCTGGGATTGAGTCCCACTTTGGGCTCCCTGCGTGGCAAGGAGCCTGCTTCTCCCTCTGCCTGCCACGCCCCCTGCTTGTGCTTTCTCTCTCTCTCCCTAATAAAGAAAATCTTTAAAAAAAAAATGAAGAAATAAGAAACCACCAACAAAAAAAGAATATTTTTCCAGTTACAGTCTCCAGTGGAAATCTGTGAATTTCCTGGGAAAGAATTAAAAATAATTATTTTAAAGAAGTTCAGTGAACACACAAAAGAACACAGACAACAAAATCAGGAAAACAATACATGTGTAAAATGAGTTCCACAGAGGGACAGAATTTGTAAAAGAGAACTAAAATTCTGGTGCTGAAGAAAACAATGAATGAAATGAAAAACACAAGAGAGACCTTCAACAACAGACTCATTCAAGAAGAAAGAATCTGCACCCTCAAAGGTCATTTGAAAGTATCCATTCAGAGGGGATAAAATGAAAATTAGTGAAGAAAGTCTGTGATATTAATGGGAAAGCATCAACAAAATAAAAATGTTTGAATATGGGATATGCAATATATCCTAGAAGGAGAAGAGAGAAAAGGGGGTAGAAAGTGTATTTAAAGAAATAATGGCTGAAATTTTCCCAAATCTTGGGAGGGAAATAGACATCCAAATTAATTAGGCTGAAAAGTTTCCAAATAGGATAAATCCAAAGAATAGACCAAGATACATTATAAAATCATATTGCCAAAAATTAAGGACAAAAATAGTATTTTGAAAACAACAAGAGAAAAGCCATTCATCACATATAAAGGAACTCCTTTAATATTATCAGTGGATTTCTCAGCACAAACCTTGCAAGCCAGGAGAGAATGGGAAGATATATTCAAAGTACTAAGAGAAAAAGCTGCCAACCAAGAATAACTATACCTTTGAAATGAAGCAAAATTTTCCTTTGAAAATGAAGGAGTGATAAAGACGTTCCAAGACAAACAAAACCTGAGGGAGTTCATCACCACTAGCCTTACAAGAAATGCTTAAAGGAGCCCCACATCGGGCTCCCTGCTCTGCGGGAAGCCTGCTTCTCCCTCTCCCGCTACCCCTGCTTGTGTTCCCTCTCTGGCTGTCTCTCTGTGTCAAAAAAAAAAAATCTTAAAAAAAAAAAAAAAGAAATGCTTAAAGGAGTCATCAAATTGAAATGAAAACATGCTCAACAGGAGCATGAAATCCTAAATCTCACTGGTAAAGGTAAATATACAACAAATGGTACACTGTAATGGTTATTTATAAATTACTTTTAACCCTAACTTAAGGGTTAAGAGAAAAATTTGTTCATGGATACACAATATAAAATGAAGTAAACTCTGAGTACAAGAACACAAAGTATGTGGGGGAGGATAAAAGTGTAGAGTTTTTGTATGCAATTGAAATTTAAAACCGGGGGTTATAACTACAGGATATTCTATGCAAGCCTCAAGTTAAGTGCCAGAGTCCAGCTCCAGCTGGGGTGGGTCTCTCGTAGGAAAGGACGGCGTCAGCGAATGAGGAGACACAGACACAGGATCAGGTTGCAAGCATCTCCTCCTGACAGCCTCGGAGGAACTTTATTTATATGTTAGGATATTTTTGTTTTTCCAAATCTTAGATCATTTTCTGGATTACAGCCATAGCCTTCTTTCATTTTTCCTTTGTAATGATTAACATGACCTTTATTGATTTCCGCTTATTGGCTTTCGCTAAAACTAAAAAACAGTACGCAAAGAGAAAGGTGCTAGACAGAGCGTGACCATCTTGTTATTTTGTTCTATAGAAACTAATTCTTCGTGGAATTAGTTTCATTATGATTGCTTAGATAGACGTAACTAAGATGAGTAGTCATTTTATCATGAAACCCCAGAAATATTCCCACAATTATAAAGATTGCCATAAACAAAATGAAAGAGAATATCAGGAGCCAGCTGTGGAGTCTCCTGTTTTCAGGATCGTCCCCCATACTTGGACTTTATCAAACAGCATGAGTAGCTTGGCTTGCGCCAGTTAACTACAAAAAAAACCTATAGTAAATACACAAAAGAAAATCACTAAAATCATCAAATAACAAAGGAAGATAGCAAGAGTGGAAGAGAGAGACAAAACAACTGAGAAACAAAACAAAAGAGGGGCGCCTGGGTGGCTCAGTCGGTTGAGTGGCCTTCTTGATTTTGGCTCAGGTCATGATCTCAGGGTCCTGGGATTGAGTCTCATGTCTGGCTCCGTGCTCAGCGGGGAGTCCGCTTGAGGATTCTCTCCCTGTCCCTCTGTCCCTCCCGCTCACCCTCTCTCTATAAAATAAATAATCTTTAAAAAAAAAATTTTTTTTTTAAATAAAAGGGATGGGGATCCAGGGTTGCTCAGTTGTTAAGCGTCTGCCTTAGGCCTCAAGTCATGATCCCAGGGTCCTAGGATCGGGCCCCACATTGGGCTCCCTGATCAGTGGTGAGCCTGCTTCTTCCTCTCCCTCCGCCGCTCCCCCTGCTTGTGCTCTCTCGCTCGTTCTCTCCTTCTCTCTCTTAAATAAAATCTTAATAAGTAAATAAATGGGCTATATTAAGTCCTAATTTATCAATAATTAAATATACTTGAATTAAGCACACCAGTCAAAAGGCATAGAGTGATTGAATGGTTAAAAAAATATGATGTAGTGGTATGCTGTCTACAAGGGACCCCCCCTTTAGATTTAAAGACACATAGGCTAAGAGCGAAAGGATGGGAGGGGCGCCTAGTTGGCTCAGTCAGAAGAGCGTGCAACTCTTGATGTTGGGATTATGAATTCATGGGGCTTGAATGTGAAGATTACTTAAAAAATAAATCTTTAAACAAAACTTTTTAAAAGAGAAAGAAAAAAAGAAAAGATGGGGAAAATATTATATACAAACGGTAACCAATGGAAAGTAGGGGTGGTATAATTATATTATACAAAATAGACTTTAAGTCAAAACCTGTCTTTAAAGACAAGGTCATAATGATGAAATGGTCAATTCAACAGTAAGATACAACAATTACAAAAATATACACACCCAGCATCTGAGCACCTAAAGTACAGGCCAATATTCTTAATGAATACAGATGTAAAACTCCTCAGTAAAATATTAGCAAACTGAATTCAAGAGCACATTAAAAGGACCATACACCATGACCAATGGAATTTATCCCTGGGACACAAGGATGGTTCAGTGTACACAATAAATATGATACACCACATAAACAAAATGAAAGAAAAAAAACCCACCACATAATCATCTAAACAGATACAGAGAAAACATTTGACAAAATGCAGTATCTTTCATCATTAAAACTCAACAAAATAGGCATAGAAGGAGCCTAACTCAACACAATAAAGACCATATATGAAAAGCCCTAATCTAACATCATAACAAACGGGGAAAAAATGAAAACTTCCCATCTAAGATCTGGCACAAGGCAAGGATGCCCACTTTAGCCACCTCTCTTTAATGTAATACTGGAAGTTCTAGCCAGAGAAACTTGACAAGAAAAAGAAATAAAAGACATCTAAATGACAGGTGAAGTAAAATTACCTTTGCAGATGACATGATATTATATAGAGAAAACCCTGATGACACAACAACAAAATTAACTATTAGAAATAATAAACACGGGGCGCCTGGGTGGCTCAGTCAGTTAAGGGCCTGCCTTTGGCGCAGGTCATGATCCCAGGGTCCTGGGATTGAGCCCCACATTGGGCTCCCTGCTCAGTGGGGAGTCTGCTTCTCCCTCTCCATCTCCCTCTGCCCCTCCCCCGCTTGTGCTCACTCTCTCTCTCAAATAAATAAATAAAATCTTAAAGAAATAATAAACACATTCGGTGAAGTTGCAGGACACAAAAATCAACATGCAGAAGTTGATCAATATTCCCAAAGGAAATAATAAAACAAATAGACTTCCCCCCAATCATTCCATAGCTTTGTAGGGAATGAATTTGAGAAGGGTGAGAACAAAAGTAAGAGAACCAGGTACGAGGCTACTTCAGTGGTCCATGTAAGTTGTGGTGGTGACTTGAATAGGGTGATGGCAGTGGGGATGGAAAGATACAGATTGGAGGCAGAACCAAAAGGGCTTATTTAAAAACTGGATATAGGAGCAGTGTGCTTAGAATAGCCGGGTTGCTCAGATCCTCTGTGCACAAGTGAAATACCTAGAATGGTGGGATTTTCACTGAGACTAGGGTCTGGGAATTGCTTACTAAAGACAGTGGTGCTTCTGGTGGAGTCATGGGCCTTGAAAGCGAAATAGAGCAATTGCTGAGGTTCTATGAGTGTAACACCACGGCAGACATTAAGAAAACAAAAAGTAAAAGGAACTGTACTCAGGAGTGCAGGAGTGAAACACACTAGGATCCCATCACCGGTGCAAGACTTAATTCCTTTGATACCCCAGCATACCTTCTCACTCCACATCACCTTCCCCTTAACACACACGCATATGTGCACACCTGCTCAAAAATACTTCTTTAGGGGTGCCTGGGTGGCTCAGTTGGTTAAGCGACTGCCTTCGGCTCAGGTCATGATCCTGGAGTCCCAGGATCAAGTCCCGCATCGGGCTCCCTGCTCAGCAGGGAGTCTGCTTCTCCCTCTGACCCTCCCCCCCATGTGCTCTCTCTCTCTCTCTCTCAAATAAATAAATAAAATCTTTAAAAAAAAAAAAAGTACTTCTTTAACTGCACACACAGACTTGCAGTATTTCTTCTAGGCAGCTCCTAGAAGAGGTCTTTGAAGGCAAGGTGCCTAGTAAAATGCCAGTTCTGAAGAAATAGCTTCTATATACCATATATTTTCTAAGAAGAATAACTGAATCAGCCATTCAGGTTATACAATGAAATCCTGCTGTGGTTTCCATTGGAGTTAGTATAGTAATTTATAATAAGATGTCAAAGATGAAAATTGCCCTGGATGGGATTAATGACATTTTAGACTTGGCAGAAAAGAGTAGTGAACTTGAAAATAGCAATAGAGGCTACGCAAAATAACACAGATTGAAAACAGAAACTGGAAACAAAGTGGAGCGCCTCGGTGTGTGCAGATCCATACATTAGCTTAAAATACAGTTCAAGGCCCTAGAGGAGAATGCGAGGGGCACAGAAAGTGTTTGAAGAAATAATAGCCAAAATTTTACAAATTTGATGAAGTCTATAAACTCACAGATCCAAGAAGCTCCAGAATCCCTAAGGACAAGAAACATGAAGAAAACTACAGCAAAGCACATCATAATTAAATTGTTTAAAACTAATTATAAACAGAAAATCTTAAAAGCAGCCCCCAGAAAGAGACACATCATATACAGAAGAGCAAAAATGAGAACGAGAGCATATTTTTTTGGTAACAATGCGAGCTAGAAGACAGTGGAGCAATATTTTTAAAGTATTGAAAGAAGAGGAAAGGTCAACCTCAACCTAGAATTCTTTTTTTTTTTTTTTAAAGATTTTATTTATTTATTTGACAGAGACAGAGACAGCGAGAGCAGGAACACAAGCAGGGGGAGTGGGAGAGGGAGAAGCAGGCTTCCTGCTGAGCTGGGAGCCCGATGTGGGACTCGATCCCAGGACCCTGGGATCATGACCTGAGCCGAAGGCAGTCGCTTAACCAACTGAGCCACCCAGGCGCCCTCAACCTAGAATTCTAACATTTATTTTGTTCAAGTTGTTTCATCTTTGGCCACTGGGGCTCTTTCAGGTTTTCTCCCATGTCCTCTAGAGAAATCACTTTTTTAAAGAACTTTGTTATTTTCTGACACTACCAGATGCCCCAGTTTCATCTTGTATTTTCTCAGCCCAGCCCTGGAGTCAGTTGTTTCTGATTCCTTTTATTAGAGCGGTACTTAAAAACCAAGATTTGGGTGGTGGGGTGCTTGTTGCTACTGAGGTGTCAATGTATCTTGGCCCTTTCATGTGTGCACATATCTGTATTTCTATATCTGTCTGTTGTTTGAAAGGATTCACTTCAGTTGGTCCCCCCTTTTTTTCATGGAGAACTATCCTTAATTAATCTTCCTAATTCCTTGCATTACAGAGTAATTCCATTTAGCAAATTTGGTTAAAAGGTAAATGTGATTTACCTTTTGTTTTTGTTTTTTTTTTTAAACGTTTTTTTAAGATTTTATTTATTTATTTATTTATCAGAGAGAGAGAGAGGCAGAAGAGAGAGAGAGAGAGCACAAGCGGGTGTGTGTGGGGGGGGGGCGCGGACAGCAGGCTGAGGGAGAAGCAGGCTACTCGCTGAGCAGGGAGCCTGATTCAGGACTTGATCCCAGGACCCTGGGACCATGACCTGAGCTGAAGGCAGATGCTTAACTGACTGAGCCACCCAGGTGTCCCGTGATTTACCTTTTTGAAAAAAAGTGTATGTTAGGCTGTAGTGGATACTAGGATGATTCAAAATCAGATGGGACAGGCAAACATTTCAGAAGGAAGGATGGAATTTTGAGTGAGCCAGGGAGACAAAGAGTTTATTCTATAATGTGTGTGAACTATGTAAAAGGCGAGGAACTTAAGGACTTTCTTCCTTGCCCTACTTCTCTCTGTTTCACATGCTAAATGTGTGTTGCTGCCACCTGATACAATCTCTATGCCTAACGCAGGAATTATTGCTGATGTAGGTCAGCTCCTCCTTTTCCTTGCCACCCCCTCATAATCAGTTATTGAATGTTACTTACAGCCTTTCTCACCTACCTCTCTTTCCCTACCCACACATCCAAGCAACCATCATGCCCTATTTATTCTATATCTCAAGTTCATTCTGCACCTGCTCACTCCCACTGCCACTGCCCTAGTTCATAACACATAATACTGAGAGATGAGAACATCTCTCAGTAATTTAGTGTCTTTATCTTTGGGTTTACTTCCATCTATGTATGCACTCTTCAAACAAAATTGGTATTTCCAATAAAAATCCATCTTAGGTCATTTCCTTGCTAGAAATTCTTCAAGGTATCCTATTTTTATGCAAGGTAAATTTCTCTGCCAACATGTAATTGTCTAAATGTTTAAAAACATAATTCTCACCCAAAGGGTTAGTGAGCAAATGCCAATATTTCATTTATTTTATTTTAATTCCAGTTAGTTAACATACAGTGTTATGTTAGTTTCAGGTGTACAAGATAGTGATTCCACACTTCCATACATCAGCCGGTGCTCCTCACAACAAGTGCACTCCTTACTCCCCGTCACCTATTTCACCCATCCCTCCCCCACTTCCCTTCTGCTAACCATCAGTGTGTTCTCTATAATGAAGGGAGTCTGTTTCTTGGTTTCGCTCTCTCTCTTTTTTTCCCCTTTGCTCGTTTGTTTTGTTTCTTAAATTCCGCATATGAGTGAAATCATTTATTTTATTAATAAGGGAACACAAAGTGAGTT
Source organism: Neomonachus schauinslandi (assembly GCF_002201575.2). Classification (NCBI taxonomy): domain Eukaryota; kingdom Metazoa; phylum Chordata; class Mammalia; order Carnivora; family Phocidae; genus Neomonachus; species Neomonachus schauinslandi. The sequence continues at coordinate 61,032 of NC_058415.1, read as the reverse complement.
CAGAAGAGAATCTGAAAAAGTAGGTGAGAACAAAAGTGAGTGAGAACAAAAGGAATAATGATTGCTAAATTAGAGGCAGACTTAGTTAATGTCCTGTAGGGCAATTAAACTGTAATATTTGGGGTTATCTAATGTTCCCACCATAGAAAAAAGCAACTGATCAGTTTCTTATAGTCTAACTTCTAACTTTACAGGGCTGTACATGTCTGGGCCTAATCAACAATAAACAGTTAAAAATAAATAATCAGTTCTTTTCCTAGAGAGTTAGCTGACCCTTAGGTGGGATTGTTGAGCAATTGTCCTCTAGTACAATGTTGATGGATATGGCATCTCTCTTTTTAATTTCCAAGTTGGGGAAATTTTTCCTAGCACTATCAGTGACTACTCTGATACTGTACTTTTTAATCCACTCAATCCAGGCACACACTACAAACTTAAGGGAACTTAGGTCACTGGTGTTCAAACAGGGATATGTATACCCCATGGGATTTGGGAAGACTTCCAGAGGTTCCATGGCCATGAATAGCTTTTAGATAACCAATTTCCAGATTCTCACCTTAGGTGTGTACTCTTTTCTACAGCTAACCTGCTCTAAAAAGCATCTCTGTTCTGCAAGTTCTTCTTTCTCACCTTCGCTTCCACAGCCACCTTTCTCCTACTTCACCAAAGCCCCTCACCCATTCCAGATCTGATTGTGGAGCATGGATTTAAATACTTCTGAGGGCTAAACAAGGGGATAGTTTGAGAATGCCTCACCCCTGAGAGAGTGTTTTATCTAAGCAACAGGCTCTTGTCAAGTCTCCCGTCACAGACTTTTAATACCGTGTTCATTTGAATTAAACAAAAAAATTAAGATTTTTCTGTCAGAACGTGAGTTGGATTTGGCTGATTGGTTTGACGATGAGGACCGGCTTTAGCAAGTAGGTCAAAGGGTGGTTATTTTCTATAAAGCAGACGAGTCAAATTGGTTCCAAGAGTTTGACAATACTATGTTAAAAGCCTGTCTGCAATACCTGGCAAATAAATTCTTTGTATATGTAAACTAAGGATAAGGCAATTTAAATAACCTAAAAATGTGTGTGGTGTTGAAGAGGTTGTTTGTTTGCTTGTTATTTAACATTCCTTTAAGGAACAATGATCAGAACCCTGAAGCCAATTGCCTGGGAAGAAAATTCAAGAACTCCAAACTCCATCTGACGCCATAGCCAACACCCTCATCTTCCTGCCGTTGACTCACTGAGCACTGTGGTGCTTTCCTTGTTTAGTGCTGCTTCTTCCCTCAGCCTGGTCAGCTGATCTTAGCTCCACCGATATGACTTTAGCACTCTGAATGTTGGCTCAAAGCTCACCTTTCTGTCCCCATTTATCACTGTCTCTGGTTGAACAGTAGAATGCTCCTAGGACTTGATCCCATTCTGGCTTTCTGTGGAGTGTGGTTGGGAAGGGCAGGTCAACCAATGTAGCCTCGCCCATATTACTGTGGAAATCAATAAAAGGAAACCTCACTAAAGTAGACTTGAGAGGCTGGAAGGGGAAGCTCAAAGGGGAGAGCAGTACTATTCAACATTAATTATAGAAAGAAATGTCAATTACAGGCTCCAGCAGAAGAATCTTCAGCAGGAAAGAATTGTCAATTTCAGGCCCCAAAAGAAAAAGATGTTGACTGCATCTCCCCAAGAAATCAACTATCACTGCAACTCAGCCAGTGAGAAACTCACCACCTTGAACTCTTGCTTTTCTTCAATGGATGTTCATTCAAAACAACCCCTCCCAACTTCCTCCATCTTTTTCATGAAATCATAGTTCCCTCTTTGTTTGTTGGACTCGCCTTTGGTTTTGCTATAGCTTGCATGTTCTGAATTGCGATTCTGTTATTCCCAAATAAAACCATTTTGCTGGTAAAATAACTGACAGTTTTATTTTTAAGGTTAACATTACAATAAAATTTAAAGTTCCTGGTGTCTTTCTCTGTGGCTGCTACCTTTTACCTTGTGCACACTTCTTTTTTATTGTACTCATTACAACTATTTGTTTACCAAACAGCCTGTATTTCTTTGTAGACTCTCATCTTTTTGAGAAAAATACTTTTTATAATTATCCATTGACAAATAGTTGAATTGGAATAAACTCAACTGACCCAAATAAGCTGAACTGAACTAGAAATATCTTAAGAACAAGTCTGTGTCTTATTCACAATTTGTGCCAATGTCAACACGCAGAAAGAATAATAGCACATTTACTGAGAGTTAACTGAATGTCCGGCCTGTACTAACCCATTAATACACAGTCGGTGCATCAGGAGAAACCTGTGGACGTTGTCTGCACTTAAAATGCAGGAAAACAGAAATAGATTGGTTATGGCACTTAAAGCCATGCCACCAATAATGAGTGGTACTGCCAGGGCTCAAACTGGGGTAGAATGACCCCGGAGTTCCTTACCACAATTTGATATTATCTCACAAATTGGATTTTTCGAATTGGATAAGTAATGAACAAAACAGCTCCATGTTACGGATATGGTTTCAACAGGCTTTGGGAAGATTGTGGCTCAGATGACCCACTGTGACCTGAATTAAGAGAGGAACATTCATCTCATCTGAGAGCTGTGGGGCAACAAGGAAGCTGAACCTCTACCATTGGCCTTGCATCCAGGGCTTCAAGGGCACGAGAGCATCACGGTGAAGAATACCACCACCTGAGAGAGGCCCTAGAGTACAACGGGCTTACATCAAATCCAGATGTGAGCGGGTGTTTGTGGTGGTAGGGTGCTCAGAGCTGTGAGACTGGCATTCATGTTCACATGGGAGCACTGTGTTACTAACAGCTGGGAAATCTTGGGATACTCTGTTTTCACTACAATTCCTTAAGAAATTATGAAAGTATTCCATAGTTCTCTGAGTGCATCAACCTCATTTATACTTATTTTAAATCTTTTGCAAAAAAAAGTGCTGAATAAAGTTCTCTCTCATTTCCTATCAGAACATTTTTGCTGTTGTATTTATGAAGTCCTCACACTCATACATTGACTTAACAGCTTGAAACTGGATCACAACACCACTGTAAATCTCCAGAAATGCTCTGATTATTTTCCAGTTTTCAAAGTTCAGCCACTAAAACCAGTGTCACTTTGACCAAGTTACTTCATATCCATGAAACACAGTGTTCTTATCTATTAAACAAGGATGATCTGTATTCTACTATTCTTTCATAATCTCAAAGACAATGACAGAGATCATGACCAACATAAATGTTCAAGGTGGATTACTACAGTATTTTTGCCTTTAAGACATTACTTAACAGGTTATGATTTGTTTGTTGTTAGTGAGCCTTTGGTTAGAGTGCAATCCCAAGTTCAGCTTTGTTTCCATAAAAATGCAACTATATACACCTGAAACCAACATAACACTGTATGTTTATTATAACGGAAGTAAATAAATAAGTAACTACCATGTTCTGAATTAAGACCAATGGCCAGTTGTACCCTGTATAGAAAGCTAGGGTTTCTTATAATCCAACTTGAAAGCCATTGGCCCTATTGAAACCCATAAAACAGAGACGAGAAACTCAGCGGAAAATACAATCTAAATTGCCAAAATGGATGTATACGTCATCCATTGATTACTGAATACACTTCATCCAAATAGGTGTGTTGAAAGATTATAGATAATAAAATATTGAATGGCCAGGGAAATTATCAGGGATTTTATCAAATTTTCAAAGAGTGATGTGGTTTTGGGGCGCCTCGGTGTCTCAGTCGGTTAAGCAGCTGCCTTTGTCTCAGGTCATGATCCCAGGGTCCTGGGATCGAGCCCCATGTTGGGGTCCTTCCTCAGCAGGGAGCCTGCTTCTCCCTCTCCCTCTGCTGCTCCCCCTGCTTGTGCTCACTCTTTCTCTCTCTCTTTGTCAAATAAATAAATAAAATCTTTTAAAAAATGTATGGAAGATTCATACATGTTTATCCTGGGACTTTTATGCTTGCATGTAAGGTTCTCCCAGGCAGTCCTAGAGCTGCATGGTGGAGAGGGCTAAGGAATCAGTCATACCTCTGGGGCATCCACCTCCTCATTGGAACCATAACTCCAGGTGATCTTGCTTCCTGAGGGCAGGCAGAGGCCGCTGGGCAGTTGGGGCAGGGCTCTCCTGGGTGACTTTTGTCTTTGATACTCTTGCCTTCACTGTCGACAGCCTTGGCTCCTACCCCCAGCAGGGCCCCTGCACGTATTTCCTTGACTCATGCCCACAGACACTCCCCTACAGGGACTACTTGCTCTCAGCATGCTTTTAGCTCGTTGACGATTATGCCAACTACTGAAGCTCAAGGCATGGCCTCTTCAGGGGTGTTGAGGTTATATCTGATCACCCTGGCCTGTTTTCAGCAGGAATCCTGTTAGGATTCAGCAGGATCCTCTTTGGCCAGAATCCCCTCTGCCCTTGATGTTTCCTCTTAGTTTTCTATCTACTGACTTGCTGGGCTATAAGTTCCCATTTTTCTCTGTTGTATTCTGAGTCAACCCTCTCTCTCTCCCCCAACAATACAACGCTGTTGTAGTAGCCACCTTAAATAAAGTCTTCCTTACTATCTTTAACAAAAGTCATAACTAATTTTTCATTAATAACATAAACACACATTCACACATGCTCAGTTTTATGTATGTGCAAAACTGTTATCCCTATATATTCATTCTTATCATGGACATTTAAAAAAATTTTACGATCTTATTTTTTTCTCCTATTTCTTGCCTTCCCCATGCTCAGGGAAACCAGTGTGAGCAATTTGTTGTGTTACTTTTTTCTCTTCCTCCGTGTTTTGATTCCCCATTGTGGGCTGGGCATTGTTCTAATCACAAGCCAGAGTCCTGCCCACAAGAGCTTATATTCTTCTGAAAAGATAAGGAATAAACATTTAAACAAAAATATAAGATCTTGTAGGGCACTGCTAATTACCATGGGAAAGATAAGAACTTGTGAAAGTGCTTTTTATCTGATGTTTGAGGTGGCCTCTCTGAAAAGCAGATACTTTAAGATCTGAACGATGATGAGGAAGTAGCTCTGGGGAGATCTGAAAGATGAGTGTTGGGAACACAAGCAACAGCCTGTGTAAGGCCCCCAGAAAGGGAATGAGTTTGGGGTGACTGAGAGACTACTGAGAACAACAGAGAGGAAGATAAAGCAAAGAGGGGTGGCCTCCATGAGGCAATGTCAACTTCTCTCCAAATGCGGTGGAGTCCAACAGAGGTTTCAAGAATGACACAATAATTTGCGTTGTGAAACGACCTCTCCAATACTCGTGTGGCAAATAGGATATAGGGGCAGAGTGGACACAAGGGGACTGGTTAGGAGGCGTTACCAGGGTCTAGGTGAGAAATGACCGTGGGGATGGTAAGCTGCTGAATTCTAAAGTGTTTCAGAGGAAACGTCTGATGATTAGGCTGTGAGGCCAAGTCCGATCAAGGCAGAGTATGTGGATCTTCACTATATAAGGATGCTGGTATCCTCTGCTGTGACAAAGGGGAGCAGGACAGGAGGACAGTATGGATGGAGGTCAGAGCTCACCAGTTTCAGCAAGGAAGCAACTGCCAAGTTGTTCGATGCCCTGGTGGTGGTGTTATTCTCTAGAGAACCAAGCCCGGGGAAGCCGGCATGGCCCTGACCCTCTCGTGAGCATCCACGTATCTCAGTCTGCATACATCCTCACTTAACTCATCTTTCTTCTGTGGGTAGGCATTAACTTGTTTCTAATTTATTTTCAGTTTTTTATTTTTTGAGTGTTTTTTTGTGGGGGGTGGGCACATCATTAGTCAGTCTGCACATACATTTTTATAGTGCCTGAAATGGGTGCCTGGGTGTAAAGATGTGTTGTCAATTATAATTAATTAATAGTGTCAAGTTGCCTTCCAAAAAATGTAGTCATGGAAATCTTACGGGCTTACTAATGTTCTATGCACAATGTTTATTATGAAAATATAGATGTTTTGGCTGAGAAGGGAGCAGAGGATGTTTTAGAGCCTACGACTACACAGGATTGTACATCACTGGATGCTAGTAACTGACAGCTGATAGTCTGTTGGATAAGAATTTGGTCCCTGGGGCACCTAGGTGGCTCAGTCGGTTAAGCGTCGGCTCCAGTCATGATCTCAGGGTCCTGGGATGGGGCTCTGCGCTCAGTGGGGAGCTTGCTTTTCCTTCACCCTCTGCCTCTGCCCCTCCCTCTGCTTCTGCTCTCTTGTGCTCTCGCAAATAAATAAATAAATAAGTCTTTTTTTTTTTAAGGGTTTTGTCCTTAATCTTAGGCTTCCTTCACTACTTTGTAAAGGAATTTAGCAAGCTCCTGATGGTCCCATTAATTAGGGCTAATCATGTGAAGGCAAATTAGCGCTAATCATGTGAGGTCTCGGTGAGCTCCTAGCATTTGGAGTACATTCTATCTATTTCAGTATTTAGGCCTTCACCAGGTGTGGGCAGTAAGACACCTAGGAGTCAATTCCCACAGCTGGTACTTATCCAATATTAAAAGTGAAACTGTTGTGGAGTATACAAGAAACTACCAGAAGAAGACACAAAAAACTCCTTAAGCCATGTTTTTCTGACTCCTTTTTAAATTTTTTGTGGAGAATTTTTATGGACCATAAGTGACCAACTAGTATCTGAAAATAGAAGGATTAAAACCAAACCAAAACAGGGGCACCTGGATGGCTCAGTGGGTTAAGCCTCTGACTGTTGATCTCTGCTCAGGTCTTGATCTCAAGGTCATGAATTCAAGCCCTACGTTGGACTCTACATTGGGAGCTATGCTGGGTGTGGAGCCTACCAAAAAACCCCAAAGAACAACAACAATTTGAATGGATTATAATGAAGGAATTGCAGTGATGCTCCCCACTCTGGGTTTAGATGGGGTTGGGCTCTGACTCAGCAGCTTTCTTTTCCGTGCTCCCTAGTGACGTGCGTGTGAGTGTTCAATAAGGTCTCTTCCTTTGCAGCTGGGACCAAGCCCTCTTCTCTATCTCTCACTCACTCAGATACATATCAGTATTTTTACTACCTCCTACGTGCCAGATAGTGTTCTTGGTATTAGCCAACATCCTATCCACATGGAGCCTGTGTCCCATGGGTCTCCCCAGCTGGACTTTGGTGTCGTCACCAACAATCCTGGATACCCCAGAGAGTCCATGTGCATGGTGCTAGGGCAGGCTGCCACCAACCAGAACTAATGAGTTTCCACCAAGCTCCAGCCTTCCCAGGAAACTCCTACTGTGGCCCTTTTCATATGATCTCTCCTGAAACTTTTGGGATTTCAAAGGCAAGGATTGTGAGCCAGATTTTGAGATGCTGGTCTGACCTTTGTGTGAATTCCGCTCCCTAAATATGATGGGAGAGTTGTTGCCAAGAGAATTGTCAGTCTTCTCGGGATTGGCAGGTGCTGTACCTGGAGGCATGCACTATGTTCTCGGCCATGAGCCTTTCCAGAATTCGACTCCACAGGCAGATTTCTGCCATATGTGTGTGCATCTCAGTATAAACCAGATGTCCCCAAGTTCTCTAGATTTCCACATAATAAGAGTCTATCTAGCCCACCTGAGTGAATGCTGGAAGTCTAGCCTTTTCTCAGGCCTCTGAATGTGTGCTTGTCCCGCAGGTTTTCCGGAAGGCTGTCTGCATCTTTACTTTCAACTCTTGCTCCATTTCTGCATATCACCTCTTCTCCAGGCCAAAGCTGTGTGCAATACACAATTCCTTTTCTTGGTTTTCCAAGCATCTCCGTTCTCAAGATAAGATATTGATTGCAACAGTGAAGAAAGCAGGAGTACAGACTTGGGGATAACACTAGGTACTTATGATAAGAAAATAACAAAATAAAACCTGAGTTTCAGATAAGGATGACAAAGGTCAACGCCTGCTCAATAAGGGAGGCCGGCTGGCTGAGGGACCTCTTCTCAGCTCCTAGCCTGCACACCTATATTGTTCCAAAGATCTCTTTTTTCTTTTCTTTTTCATGATCTGTGCACTGATCTCCAGGCCTTTCCTCACCATGAAGGAGCCTGTCCCGCCCCCCACCTATTTTTTTAAAGATGAGGTGAAATTTATGGAACATAAAATTAGCCATTTTAAAGTATACAGTTCAGGGGCACCTGGGTGGTTCAGTTGATTGAGCGTCTGACTCTTGATTTTGGCTCAGGTCATGATCTCAGGTTTGTGGGATCAAGCCCTACGTCTGGCTCCACATTCGGTGGGGAGTCTGCTTGGGATTCTCTCTCCCTCTTCTTCTGCCCCTCCCCCTGCTTGTGATCTCATTCTCGCTCGCTCTATCTCTATAAAATAAAGAAATAAATCTTTAAAAAGATAAAGCATAGGGTTCAGTGGCATGTAGTACATTCAGAAGGTTGTGCAACCATCCCCTCTACCCAGCTCCACATCATTTGTATTACGCCAAAGGTGACTGGGTTCCCATCAAGCAATCATTCCCCAGCAGTAATTGCTCACTTCTCTGTCCCCCAGCCTGTGACAACCAGCATTCTATTGTCTGTCTCTATGAATCTGACTACTCTAGGAAGCTCATAAATTGGAAATATGTAGTAGTGTGTGTATGTGTATGTGTGTGAATGGCCTATTTCACTTAGCACAATGTTTTCAAGTTTCATTCATGCTGTAGCATATCGCAGAATTTTCTGGTTTTTTTTAAACTAAATAACATTCTATTGTATTTGCATACAACATTTATTTATTTGTGTATCATGTGATGGGTGTTTGGGCTTTTTCTACCTTTCGAATGTCATTGATAGTGCTATGATGAACATTTGCATACAAAGTTTTTTCAGTTCTTTCAGGTATATACCTAGGAATGCAATTGCTGGTTCATAATTCTATGTTTAACTTTTTGGGAAACCTCCAAACCGTTTTCCACACTGGCTACACCATTTAAATTTCTGCCAGCCATGTAAGAGGGTTCCAATTTCTCTACACTCTCTCCCATACTTATTCTCTGTTTTTCTTATTTTTGTTATAGTTGTGTGAAAACAGATAAGAAGGCCTCAGTTGGGGCGCCTGGGTGGCTCAGTCGTTAAGCGTCTGCCTTCGGCTCAGGTCATGATCCCAGGGTCCTGGGATCGAGCCCCACATCGGGCTCTCTGCTCAGCGGGGAGCCTGCTTCTCCCTCTCCCACTCCCCCTGCTTGTGTTCCCTCTCTCGCTGTGTTTCTCTCTGTCAAATAAATAAATAAAATCTTTAAAAAAAAAAAAAAAGAAGCCCTCAGTTAAGAACGGAGTTGGGAAGCCCTGGGTGGGCACCACTTGCTGCTGCCTGCATAACCAGCCGCAAGAAGGAAGAGAATTCCTTTCTCGACAAGGGAGGACACAGGTTAAAAAAAGAAGGAGGCTCTCTCTTTGCCCCAGCAGCACACTAATCACTGCTTGCTGATGAGAAACCACCACAACCTCAGAGTCTTATTCTTCTCAAATAAACTTTTGTTCAAAACAAGTTTCCCCAATTTCCTCTTAAAACCTCGTTAAGGTTGACCTTCCTGGGGCACCTGGGTGGTGCAGTCGTTTAAGCGTGCGACTCTTGGTTTCAGCTCAGGTCATGATCTCAGGGTCGTGAGATCAAACTCTGTGGTGGGCTCCCCACTCAGCATGGACTGTGCTTATGATTCTCTCTTCCCCTACCCCTCCCCCCTCAAATAAATAAATAAATCTTTAAAAAAAAGTTGACCTTCCCTTTGTTCTCCAGGCTTGCGCGCGGTTTACATAGTTTGCTTGTCCCAAATCGCAATTCCTCTGCTATTACTGAATAAACTCATTTTGCTAGTATGGTAACCGGCTCTTTTATTTTTAATGCTGACAATTATTATGTGTGTGAAATGGTACCTCACTGTAGCTTTGATTTTCATTTTCCTAACAATTAATAATGCTGTACATCTTTTCATGGGATTGTTGAGTGTTTGTAGGTCTTCTTCAGAGAAATGTCCATTCAAGTCTATGTTCACATCTTAATTGGGTTCTTTGTCTTTTTATTGTTGACTTGTAGGGGTTCTTTTATTTTAATTCTTGAAAGATGATTTTTCCCAGATTTATTAAGATATAGTTGATATATACTATCGTATAAGTTGTACAACAGGAGATTTTGAGGCAGGGAAACTAAAGGGACCCCATGAATGGCTGCTTTTTTGCTCCCTTTCCTGCTTCTTCCCTTGCTAGGACCTGCACCCCCACCTTACACATGCCTTATAGGACAGATAATGTGTGTCCTCCTTGTAAAGGTCAAAGAGTTAATGATTTCTTTGAAGTCTCCCAGCACAATAGAGAACACCTAAGGAGTGACGAGGCGGGTCATCATGCCAAGACCACTGACTCACCAGACCCCTGGCTCCAGGGATCTTATGGAGGACTTACAGAGGACACCGAAACACTCGTCTTTGCTGCTGGATGCGAGAGGACACGTGCACCAGAACATAACCCTCAATAGAAACCCCAGATACCAAGCGAAGATGAGACTCACTCTTCTTTCCTTTCTGAGTCTCCCCGACCCTCTGTCTGTATCTGCTCTCTTTCTAGAGCTTCCATAAACTCTGCTCTCACCTCCTCTCAGCTCACATTTGATTTCCATCCTGCACAAAGCCAAGCACCCTCTTGGCGGGTCCTGTGGGACCCCCTGTGGTCCTTGGACCCAGACAGCCTGCATCAACCTGATACATGTATATATTGCAAAATGATGACCACAATCAGGTTAGCTAACACTTCCATCACCTCACGTAATTACCATTGTTTGGTGTATGGTAAAACATTTAAGATTTACTCTTAGCAGCTTTCAAGTACATAATACAGTACTGCTAACTGTGGTCACTGTCTCTGTAGTACATCCCCAGAACTTAGTCATCCCATCACTTGCAGTTTGTGCCTTTTGATCAACTCTTCCCACTTCCTGTACCACCCACACAATCTGGCTGCCCCTGGCAACCACCATTCTATTCTGTGAGAGTTCTTGACATATCCTGCATACTAGACCCAGGATTCCCTCTAAAGGAGATCTTGGGCCATGGAGTCTTCCCTGGGAGTCTAGACTCTCAAGTGTCTCAACACTGGTTAGAGAAGAAAAACTTCCCCTTCATTCTCTATATTCTAGGACAAAGGAGAGTCTTGCTAGCCTAGTCTTTCTTTTCTCTCCTTTTCCACTGAAGGCCTGGTTGCCTTGACTTCTTGTGAGATTGGCTGGAAATGCAGTCGAACCATCCGTAAATGTTAGCTAGATGGTAAGTTTCCAATCCTGGATAATGAGCCTGGTTCCTGGGGAAAAACAACTCCAAATATAGTTTAGACTATGTCAAATTATCTTGTTACAGTCTTTGTTACCTGAGACAGTGGTGAACTTTCAGATCTGAAACCCAGGCAAACCTGATAAGTCAGAGCCCCAGGGCATTGGCACCTGCCCTAACTTTGCATTGCCCAACATTCACAGAGGCAGGGAAATCTGTTCTTTCTGATGCTGCAATCAGTCCCAATTTATATATATGCAGATTACCTAATGCCATTCTCAAATAAGCTGCTTATTGATTTCACAGTTTCTGAGGAGGTAAGGCTTTCTGAGTTACAGACTGTAAATGGGTTCTAAGCAAAACAGTTCTGCCCACACAACATTGCAGTTATGACCTGCAGTTATGGAAACATCTTTTCAACCAAGATGAGTTATTTCTTTTTCTTTTTTTTTTTTTAAAGATTTTATTTATTTGACAGAGAGAGACACAGCCAGAGAGGGAACACAAGCAGGGGGAGTGCGAGAGGGAGAAGCAGGCTTCCCGCGGAGCAGGGAGCCCGATGCAGGGCTCGATCCCAGGACCCTGGGATCATGACCTGAGCTGAAGGCAGACGCTTAACGACTGAGCCACCCAGGTGCCCCAAGGTGAGTTATTTCTTACAAGTATTTCTTCTTACAACAAATATTACTTACTCAAATAATGACAGCGTTAAAGTTTTGATGGCAGATAATTAATATTCTTAATCCCAAAAAATGAAAATAACATCTTTGGCATGTTCCTGGGCAATTCATTGCTGGAAATCATAAATCAAAGTGTTCCTCTAACTACAATAAACATCGAAGTTTGACTTTAAAGATTATGACTGTATATCATAATCACACAATAAATATGTTAAATGATGAATATTTTTTAGAAAATTAATCATACAAAGAAAAGCACTTCCTCTGGTGCCAAGTTATAACATAGGCCAGTGGTTTTCAAAGTGTGGTCTAGGGAAGCCAAAGGGTCCCCAACACTTTTCTGGGGGGACATGAGGTCAGACTCTTCTCAGAATAATACTAATATTTGTCTAATTTACTCTTATCTAATGAGTGTACAATTGAATTTTTCTGAGACTACATGATGTGCAAAACCAAAAGAGATTGAATGCAGAAGCAGATATGAGAATCCAATTGTCATCTATCAAGGCAGACATTAAAGAAATTTGCAAAATTGTAAGACAATGCCAACTTTCTCACTACATTTTTTTTTCTTTTGGGAATATTGTAACCAAGTCCAAGCCTTTTTTACTTGCCACACAACACACCAGTCAGTCGAGAGGCAAGATGTTGGGGCAGGGAAAGAGACTGTAATTGGAAAGCTAGCAAACCAAGGAGATGGCAGACTATTGTCCCAAAAAACCATCTCCCTGAGCATGAGATTTGAGCAGGGAAGTGGGAGGGGTGGGAGTCAAAGGGTGACTGATGTCTGTTGACAACTGAGGGAGGGTTTGTAGCTTCTTTGTCTTGGGTCAGTTGATTTTTGTTACAGGATTCTGGTCATGTCATTCCCGTAAACCTTAAACATAGCATAGTCGTTTCTGTGTGTAATTTCTTACCTCCTTGGATGAGGTAGGTTTTGGGTAAGAAATCAATTTTGTAATTCATGGCTGCAAGCAAAATTCCTTTGATGACACCAGGCCTACGTGCAGGGCTAAGCAGATGTTTCTAAGCTATAGGTCACAGCACCAAGGGAAATAGAAACAAATGGAGTCAGACATGCCCAGTTTCTCCTTGTTACAATATAACTACTTTCCACAAGCTGTGTTATTTATATTAACATGTAATAGATTTATTATTGTTATTTTGTGTTCTATAATTTAATTTTTTAAAGTTAATTTACAGTAAAACTGAACTCTTTGGGGGTGCACAATGCCATAAGTTTTTTAAAATATAGATTTGTATAGTCACCACCATAATCAGGATACAGACCCATCACCCTAAGAAATTCCCTGGTACTGCGCTTTTGTAGTCACACCCTTCCTACAAACTCTCCCCCGAAGTCCTGGCAACCTCTGGTCAGTTCTCCATCATTATAGTTTTGTCTTTTTGAGATTGTCATGTAAATGAAATCATGTAGCATGTAACCTTTGAGACTGGCTTTTTCCAATCAACATTATGTCTTTGAGATCCAGTCAAGTTGTTGGTTCCTTTTATTGTTGAGTCATATTCCATTCGTTGGATGGCTATGAGTAAGGAAAGGGTTAAGGTATAGGCAGGGAGACTTGGGGGGGGTGGGGGGCGTGCTTACTAGGCTCTGAAACTATCCCTGGCAGCAAAAGCGCTAAGACAAGAGATAAGGGAATAGACCAGACCACCCGGCCCTGGATGTTAAGGAGTATTTTTCTTTGGCGGCTGCATTGTAATCACAGAAGATGCCCAAACCTCCAAGAAGTAAGGCATTAAGGATGTTATCAACAGTCCTTGCTCAGACCAAGGTGGCACCAGAATCTCAGAATCTCGAGGCCACAAGTTTCCCGGTCAGTTCTCAATAAAGACCACCGGTGACAGCCCTCGGTGGCCACCCATTCGGGATCCCTGTCACTCTAGAGAGCTTTTCCTTTCCTTTCTGCTCTCACCTTCATTCAACAAACTTTCACTTCACTTTAGCCTTTTGTGTCTGTGAGATTCATTCTTGGACTTGGTGAGACAAGAACCCTGCAAGCCCCTTACAGCTACACCACAATTTGTTTATCCATTCCCCCCACGAAGGGCTCTCAGTTGTTTCCTATTTTTGGATATTATAAGTAAAGCTGCTACGAAACATTCCTGTGCAAGGTTTTTTGTAAACATAAGTTTTCATTTTTCCTGGGTAAATACCTAGGAGTAGGATTCTGGATCATATAGTATGTGTACGTTTAGCTTTACTTAAAAAGTAGTGAAACATTTTCTAGAGTGGCTGCACCATTTTGCCTTCACACTGGCAATTCTTGCCAATTCCAGTCGCTCTACATTCTTGACAGCCCTTGGTAATGTCAGTGTTTTCTACTTTGGTCCTTCTAGTGTTGTGTGGGCTCAGTATGTTTTTATTTGCACTTCCCTGATGGCTGATGATGTTGATAATCTTTTCATGTGCTCATTTGCCATCTGTATATCCTCTTTGAAGAAGTATCTGTTCAAGTCTTTTGCATATTTTTTACTTGAAGTCTTTGTTGTCCAATGTTGTAATCTGAGAGGTTTTTACATACTCTGGATACTAGTTTCTGCCAGATAAGGGATTTGTAAATATTTTCCCTAGTCTGTGGCTTGTCTTTTTATTCTCCTAACAGTGTATTGTGCAGAGCAAAGGTTTTTAATTTTATGAAGTTCCATTTATCAATTATTGAATGGATCAGGCTTCTCACATCATATTCAAGGACTTCTTGCCTAAAGTCAGGTAATGAAGATTTTCTTCTCTGTTTTCTTCAAAAAATATTGTAATTTTACCTCTTACATTTACGTTTATGATAAATTTTTATTTTTTATTTATTTTTTTATTTTTTTTAAAGATTTAATTTATTTATTTGAGAGAGAGAGAAACAGCATGAGAGGGGAGAGGGTCAGAGGGAGAAGCAGGCTCCCCGCTGAGCCGGGAGCCCGATGTGGGACTCGATCCCAGGACTCTGGGACCATGACCTGAGCCGAAGGCAGTCGCTTAACCAACTGAGCCACCCAGGCGCCCCGTTTATGATAAATTTTTAGTTAATTTTTGTATAAAGTGAGGTTTAGGTCAAGGTTCATTTGTGTTCCAGGATGACCTGTGTTACAACACTATTTTTACAAAGGCAAATTCATTTTTTGGCAGGGGGGAGGGGGTATTTGTCTTTTTTTTTTTTAAGATTTATTTTTATTTTGGCTGGAGAGGGGCAGGGGGAGAGAGAGAGTCTCAAGCAGACTCCACGCTGATTGCAGACCCCAGTGCAGGGCTGGATCCCAGGACCCTGAGATCATGACCTGAATGGAAACCAAGAGTCAGACGCTTAATCGACTGTGTCACCCAAGTGCCCCTATCTTTTTTAATTGAAAAGCTAACAGACTATCTAGTTATATTTCCTTCCAAACCACAAACTGAGTAGTCACTGAGTCTCCAGCCAACATATTCAAAGCTGAAGATTAAAAATGCAAAAAGTCCTTAGATCCAATTAAGGGAGCCTTGTTACATAACAGGCTAATCGATTCTGCTGGTACTCCTTAACCATAGAAAGCTGGAAGACAACCTAATAACCCCACCCAAAACATTTACCTCAATTAGCCTTCTTCCAGTTTCCAACTCATGAATAAAGATACATTGTTAATTCTATTTCAGAAAATGTTTTGCAACATATTTTATCTACAATGCCAACTTTAAAAAGGTCATTAAACTAAAGTT
The DNA here is from genome assembly GCF_002201575.2 of Neomonachus schauinslandi. NCBI lineage: Eukaryota > Metazoa > Chordata > Mammalia > Carnivora > Phocidae > Neomonachus > Neomonachus schauinslandi. The sequence continues at coordinate 45,404 of NC_058415.1, read as the reverse complement.
AACTACACAATAAACTAGGCAGAAATCACTCTACAAAGAGAGGGAAAGCCCCAAATGCCACCTTCTATAGAGAATCCATAGTTCAGTTTTATTCAGGGCAAAGAAAAAAGAAACTTTTGATCATACTGGAAGAAACTCAGCGATAAATTTGGAATCTATTCAAACTACACATGCAAGGAAGACAGTATTTTGCTCAAGCAACTGATTTTCTGCTGCATTTGTCTACTATTTGTCTAATATTAACAATTATAAGCAGAGCAGTGCAACTAGTAATTGGAACTATCCTTACAGTGTTACAGTGTCAGGCCCCACACTTCACTTCTCTTCACACCACTGGTTCTCTTTGTTACCTCAGCTTCCTCTTCTTCAGTAAAGTCATTCTTGATATTGAAGGTCTCGTGAACCTCCTCAGAAGTTTTCCCCTTGATCATATTGACATCATGCAAACCTTTGATGTCTAAGTAGCTCGCAGCCAGAATAAGTTAAAAAAGTGTTTCTGGGTCAACTTTCAGGAATTCTGGGTCCCAAACAAGGATATCATCTGTTTGCTTTTCTTTGTTCTCATCATCCTCAGGAGGAGGAGGTTCATCCTTGTGGTGTGTGAACCACTGAATTGATCTTTTGTAATATTGCTGTGTTGACATTTGGTAGAGGAACTGGGTCATTATCTCCTCCCTCATCCATTCCCAAATCTTCCAAAATGGGTCTTGATAATCACAGACTGTTTGGCAATTCCAACATCAACCTCCAATATCTCTCCATCAGAACTCTGCCGCTTAATTGAAGGCATGGTGCTCCCTCTCAAGGAGGCTGCAGGCCAGAGGCTGACAAGAGCAGAACAGCCTCAGCGACAAGAAGAGAAAGGTGGAGAACAAGACCGCTCAGCAAATTCTCTTTGAATTGCTTTTTGCACCTTTGCCAACAATCAGTTTGCCATCAACTCACACCCATCAGAAAGGCTACTATCAAAAAACCCACAAAAATAACAATAAAGTTAAGCACAAAACCCCAGAAGATAAAAAGTGTTGGAGCGGATGTGGAGACACTGGAATCCGTGCACTTTGGGAGGAAATGTAAACTGGCACAGCCATTGTGGAAAATAGTAGGCGGGTTCGTAAAAACTTGACAACAGAATCACCACATGATCCAGCAATTCCACTTCTGGATATATACCCATAATAATTAAAATCAGGGTATATAAGAGATATTTGTACACCCATTTTGGAAATTTTTTACTTCAATTCAATTTAGTTAGCATACAGTGTATTATTAGTTTCAGGGGTAGAGTTCAGTGATTGATCAGTTGCATATAACACCCGGTGCTCATTATTTCAGGTGCCCGCCTTAATGCCCTTCACCCAATTACCCCATCCCCCCCCCCACTTTCCCTCCAGCAACCCTCCCTTTGTTTCCTAGAGTTAAGAATCTCTTGTGGTTTGTCTCCCTCTCTGATTTCATCTTATTTTATTTTTCCCTCCCTTCCCCTATGATCCTCTATTTTGTTTCTTAAATTCCACATGAGTGAAATCATATGGTATTTGTCTTTCTCTGACTGACTTATTTTGATTAGCATAATCCCCTCTAGTTCCATCCATGTCATTGCAAATGGCAAGATTTCATTCTTTTTAGTGCCTGAGTAGTATTCCATTGTATATATACCACCTCTTCTTTATCCATTCATCTGTCAATGGACATCTGGGCTCTTTTCATGTTTTGGCTATTGTGGACATAAGCTGCTATAAACATTGGGGTGCATGTGTCCCTTCGAATCACTATGTTTATATCTTTTGGATAAATACCTAGTAGTGCAATTGCTGGGTCGTAGGGTAGCTCTATTTTCAACTTTTTGAGGAACCTCCATACTGTTTTCCAGAGTGGCTGCACCAGCATGCATTCCCACCAACAGTGTAGGAGGGTTCCCCTTTCTCCACATCCTTGCCAATATCTGTTGTTTCCTGAGTTGTTCATTTTAGCCACTCTGACCGGTTTGAGGTTGTATCTCATTGTAATCACACAATTCTTTAAGTATGATAAGAAGGAAATGAAATGAAATTTCTCATTTAATCTTACTCAAGACTTATCCTTTCTCTGGGAAGATTGCGTTCTGTGGTGGTGCACAGAGATTGAAGAGGGATGCATGCCTAGTTGGGGAGGAAGAAGGGAGCAAAGTGACCTGGATTAGCAGAACATACTCTTGAGAAGTGATGGGAAAATGCCATTTGCAGCCTGATCTTTCTCATATATCCAGCATTACTAAAGGATAATAATTTTCCTGAATGTGATGAGAAAAAAAAAGTACGGTTGTAGACTATGACATGAGTACGGTAGTTCCCTCCCAGTGTGCTCACCAGCAGGGCACTGGAAGCAGTTGTAACAGGGAGACAATTGCATTCGTTTTTCTCTTTTAGTGGGCATCTCCTTTGCCTGATATTTTGTTTTTCAACTTAAAATGGTTTTCATTTTTATACCTGTAAGATAGGTAGCTATTCAACATTCCTTCATATCTCTATCTCTATCTATCTATCTATCTATCTATCTATCTATCTATCCATCTATCTGTCATCTATCTATATAATTACACACACACACACACACACAAAATCCTGTAAAGCAGCAAAACATTTGTACAAGTTCCTCTCACCAGGGTTTTATCTTTTCTCAACTACCTTCTTATTTCTTACTGATAGGATAATGTTAAAACATATCATTGCTTTATTCTAGTGGTGCATTATGATACTGGTGTTTTCCTTGGACGAGTTAGCATTTTATTTTTGCCCTCCTTCACTTTGGTGAATGCTTCCTTTATGAGGCACATTTAAAAATCTGTCAGGAAGTTATTTCAGCAGGTGTCTCCGTATCTCTGTGTGTGTGCATGACACTGAACCGTGGTTTGTTTTTATTTGCTCCTCCAAGCAGGTGTGAGTCAGGGGATATACCCTGTTGTTGCACATTTAGATGGTCTCAGATACTTTTATAATTAATCCCATTAAGAAATTTTCTGAGCATAGATTTTTGTTGTGGATACCAGAGAACACATCCTAAGAGGAAATCAAAGGAGGTATAAAATAGTGTGAAATACCACATCTCCTATTCACATTTTATGAACATTTATTTTAGGCCAGTTTTGTACCAATTTCTTTCATACATCAATGGGTCTACACCCAAACCCAATTCAGATTTTGAAAGTCTTAGAATACTTAAAAATGTGCTGTATTCCTGAACATTTGCATATGAAGGAACTGAAATGCTCATTCTCTGATGTCTATTTGGTTGGTATATAACTATGCTTCTTCAGTACTAAGCAGCTGGATGAAAATGGTCATCAGACCCGCCTTAGAGCTGACAATTTGTTGAGTCCAGTGTCATTAACTCTTCAAGATAGCTTTCAGAAACATGATAATTAACCTAATGTTGATGGATGTCTGAGATTCATATAATACCAAAATATCCTTTTCTTTATACCTTTCCTTATAGTACTTTAAAGTTTGCATTATCGTGCTTGGACCTGTCATTGCTTTGAGAATGTATCTGTCTTTATCTCCAAGTTCTTATCCATTTTAATTATTGTATCATAGAGAGTGATGTCAATATTACACTTTGTACATAGATTACTCAACTGGATAACTTATTAAAGTGTTTATTCTGATTAAAATGTTAATAGTGGAAAGAGCCGAGATGCCCTTCAACAGATGAATGAATGAAGAAGATGTGGTCCATATATACAATGGAATATTACTCAGCCATCAGAAAGGATGAATACCCAACTTTTACATCAACATGGATGGGACTGGAGGAGATTATGCTAAGTGAAATAAGTCAAGCAGAGAAAGCCAATTATCATATGGTTTCACTTATTTGTGGAACATAAGGAATAGCATGGAGACATTAGGAGAAGGAAGGGAAAAATGAAGGGGGAGAAATCGGAGGGAGAGATGAACCATGAGAGACTATGGACTCTGAGAAACAAACAGGGTTTTAGAGGGGAGGGGGGTGGGGGGATGGGTTAGCCCGGTGATGGGTATTAAGGAGGGCACGTACTGCATGGAGCACTGGGTGTTATATGAAAACAATGAATCATGGATCACTACATCAGAAACTAATGATGTATGGTGATTAACACAACATAATAAAATTTAAAAAAATGTTAATAGTGAATAATCCAAACTCAGGAATTTTATGTACTTTACTTTGGTAATGTGTGAAACAGAAATCTGCAGAAGGAAGAGGAAAGTGTTGGCCACTGCATTTGATAGTTCTGATTCCAACTGAGGGTATAGGGCCAATGAATTTTCAGAGTTCCTGATAAATTGGTATGGTAATTTTAAGCATCTTTTGGGCAAAAGTTAAGCACTGTGATTGAATGGTGTTGTTTTCAGGTTCTCTCTGATCAAGTATTTAATTGTTTTACTGCCACACAAAAAGACAAAAACCAAACATGTAGCTTTCAAAAATACATTAGAGGTAATTCTGACACAATGTTTATATAAAGAACTAGTGGTGATATTTTACCCATGATTGAATCCTTTGTATAAGTACATTCTAGGTCATAAATTCCTATCTCTGAATGTATTTTCTTCAAGATTATGTTGTATTCTGTTTTATTGCATGTGAGGTATGTGCAAATCCAGTTGTGTAGAATCATGAGATACATATTTACAATAAAGTCTCTCCCTCTGTCTGCATCTCTTCCTGATTCTTTCTGATTGCTCTGCCTCTTTTTCCCTCATCCCCATTCTCTCTAAAATGTATGTATGTTTTTACAGTACTTTAAGTCCTATTAAGCTCAGACTGAAAGGTCTTTTATACCTATGACTGATGCCAACACAAGGTCCAGTATTTGATTTTTTGTATATTAAATCATAATGATTTCCTTTTTATGATAATGTGGAACTAAATTAGTAATAACCTATGTAATTTCAATGAGTACATCATTTATTCAGTAGTTACTGATGAAATCCCATGGCCATGTCTTACGATAAATCCACCCGCCCCATTTTTTTTTTTTTTTTTTAAGATTTCTTTTAAAAATTGCTAAATGCTTGGGACTCTTGCTTGGCTTAGTCGGTGAAGCGTCCATCTCTTCATCTCGGCTCAGGTTGTGATCTCTGGGTGGTGAGATTGAGCCCCATGTTGGGCTCGGTGCTCAGCAGGGAGTCAGAGCTTGCTTGAGATTCTCTCCCTCTGCTTCTGCCTCATCCCGTTTGTGTGCTCTCTCTCTCTCTAAAATAAATCAATAAATCTTTAGAAAATAAATTGCTAAATGCTTGTTGTTTTTTTTTAAAGATTTTATTTATTTATTTGACAGAGAGAGACACAGTGAGAGAGGGAACACAAATGGGGGGAGTGGGAGAGGGAGAAGCAGGCTTCCCGCTGAGCAGGGAGCCCGATGTGGGGCTTGATCCCAGGACTCTGGGATCATGACCTGAGCCGAGGGCAGACGCTTAACGACTGAGCCACCCAGGCGCCCCAAAATGTTCGTTGTTTTTTTTTTCAAGATTTTGTTTGAGAGAGACAGAGAGCATGAGCCGGGGGGAGGGGCAGAGGGACAGGGACAAGCAGACAACCGCTGAGCAAGGAGCCTGGTCCCAGGACCCCGAGATCATGACCTGAGCTGAAGTCAAACACTTAACCGACTGAGCCACCCAGGCACCCCCAACTACACTTTAAGTACTTGGTTGTCAAGGGACATTTCTATCACTGCAGAAAGTTCTATGAGACAGTGATATGTGAGCTCTGATATGAGGGGGAATTCAGTACTTCACAAATCAGAACACAGCAGCTGTTTGGCCAAAAGTTCTCACATTTATTACTGAACCCACCTACTGGTGTAGAGGCACAGTAACAGACAAAAATCATTTCCCTGATAAAACATGTCTATTGGCCAGGTAGGAGGGATGTTTACAGAGTGATAAGATAGGAACACATGATCTTCATGCAGCTTAAATATGTGTGCCAATTATGTGTGTCATCTCATGATGTGCGATGCCTTATAGACTAAGCCTGGTTCTCCAGTGCCTCCTCTTGGAGTTGTGCCTGATTTTATTACCAGTTTTCATCCAAATCCACTGGGGAATGGGACAATTCTGCTTTTGTTTCTTGGTCAGGAATCACTTGATGCTGATAGTCTTGTGAGAAGACATGGCGAGGAACAGTCAACCACACACACCAGGATGGTGGCAAAAAGGAGAAAGGAGCTAAATGCTTGGTCTTGACAGGAAACATGTGCTAACAGAGGATGGAACAGAAAAATGGCACTCTTTCACTGGGTTTATCCTGCTGGGTTTCTCTGAGCGGCCTCAACTGGAGCTAGTCCTCTTTGTGGTTCTTCTGATCTTCTATATGTTTACTCTGCTGGGAAACACCACTGTCATTGCATTTTCCCAACTGGACCCACGTCTTCAGACTCCATGTACTTTTTCCTCTCCAATCTAAGCTTTCTGGGCTTGTGTTACACGACCAGCACTGTCCCACAGCTCCTGGTTCAGCTCAGTGGAGTCAACAAGTCTATCTCCTTTGGTGGGTGTGTAGTTCAGCTGTTCCTCTCCCTAAGGTTGAGAGGCACAGAATGCATTCTCTTAGGGGTCCAGGCCCCTGCACTGCACAGTGATGATGCACCCCCATCTCTGTGCCTTGCTGGCTTCTGCATCCTGGTTCCTTGGTTTTGCCAACTCCTCATTGCAGACAGTGCTCATCTTCCTTGTACCACTTTGTGGGAGAAATAAACTAGATCACTTTTTTTGTAAGGTCCCCTGGCTGCTCAGGCTTGCCTGTGTTGGCACCACTGTTGATGAGTCAGAGATCTTCTTTGTCACTGTAATCATTCTCCTCACACCTGTGGCATTAATGACATTCTCCAACAGTCAGATTGTCTTAAGAAGAAGGTCAGCTGCAGGGCAGAGGAAAGGTTTGGGACATGTGGGTCCCACATCACAGTGGTCTCCCTGTTCTATGGCACGTCCATCTACATTTTACCAAGCTCAAAATGACTGGGCAAAACCTCAAAACACAGGCTCTATTTCTGGCCCAAGCACATATTGTACATCTGCTTCAAGAACAAAAAGATAACTTAAGAAAAGCCATTGCAAACATAAAGATAAGAAAAACGAAAGAACCTCTTTGGCTCCCAAAAGGTTAAAGTCATACCAACTTGCACACATTGAAAACATAAGAAGTCTGTAACTTTCTGGAATGTTCTTCCTCACGATGATGTATAACTCTGTATGTAAAACAAAACAGAACAAATATATAAACCTGACCCAAATGTTCCTCCCCGGGGAACTCCCTTCTTCGTGAAGATTGTGTCTCCCAGGCCGCCGTCCTGACTTGGGTTTGAATAAAACTCTCTTCCTTTCTCTCTAAACTATTTAAAAAGTTCCGCTCATTCAGTGTCGACAATAACAATGTGTTTTCTTTTTAAGTGAAAAATAAATGTTCCTGGTTCACAACTCCAACAGCACAGAAGGGCGGCTGTTCTTCATCCTGGAGCTTCCCTGCAGAACGAAGCGTATGTATATATATATTCCAGCACAAACGGGCTCATCCTAGAAGGATGCCTTGAAGGTCCAAGAAGCACTATCCAGTCCATGGGTGAGACCAGAAGGCGAAGCTCTTCCCGTTTAGAGCATTAGTTTTTGGGTTTAAAACTGCCTTGGAAATGCGTGAAACCATTGCATTTCCTAAAGCCCAAAGCTTCGGAAGGTCCGAGCGCAGCTGCCCTTGCCGGGAGCCGGGAACAGCTCTGCAGGCAGGGGTTGGTGCAGGAAGGGAAGGGGCAGGGCTCTGGGGGTGGTCTGCAGCCAGAGGCGGCCGCGGAATGGGCCGGGTGTGTGGGGGGGGGCGGACCCCGCCCATAGCCCCCGCCCACGCCTGCGCCGCCAAGCCAGGTGTTGGCGTGAGGAGGGGCCTCCTGGACCACCTGCAATCGCCGGGAAGCGCGGATGTAAGGACGGGTCGCCCAGTACAGGCAGGCGCAGCATCCAATGGGCTCGGGGCACCACCCTCCCCGACCAATCACCGCATGGGGGTGGAGCTACCTCTCTGTGGGACAACCCGGAGCTGCCCCGGAATGCAGAGATGGGGCAGGTGAAGAGGCGCTCTGAGAGAGTGGACCTGTGAAGTTCCCGGCTGGGTGAGTACACTCTGTGGGCCGGTGTGGGGGTCCTGGGGATAGGGTGCACCCTGGGTGGGAGGCGGGGTCCTCGAAGGGCGTGGCGACTCAGATGAGTTTTCTTTTTCCCTTGAAAGTCTCTTCTGCCGATGTTGGTCAACTGGCTGTACCCCTAGACCCGTGAACTCCAGGGCGCCCGCTCACCCGAGCTTTTGTGGGATGGGTTGCAGACATTTCAGGGTTTCCCGTGTTCCCCGGGAAGAGTGCACGTAAGGACTGCACACAGTCCCCAACTTCAGTGCGGTGCCCCCGTCCCCTGGCACAGACAGTGCAGGTAATGGACCTTGAGCGGCTCCCCAAGTTCAGCAGGGTGTCCCCTGTTCCCCCAGGTACAGGTGTGGCGGTAACAAGCCCCAGAGCCGTCCTCCAACTTCAGCATTGTGCCCCGTGTCCGTAGGGGGATGGTGGTAATGGTCCGTCAGGATCGTCTGGGAGGGTCCTCCAGGTTCCTGCTCCCCCAGGCACAGGTGTGGCGGTAACAAGCCCCAGAGCCATCCCCCAACTTCAGCATTGTGCCCTGTGTCCCCCCAGGGATAGTGGTAATGGGCTGTCAGGATTGTGCAGGAGGGTCCTCCAGGTGGGGGCCTGGAGGCTGGAGTAAACCAGACCCCACTCAAGTTGCATGAGGAACAGGTGAGTTGAGGCGTTCATTTGGAAGAATAATTTTGCTTTTCCAAAAAAGACAAAGTCATTGGTCTACTTTAAAATGAAGATAATTACTACTTAAGAAACAAGTACGTGTTTCCCTTTCTCCCAGAAACCGAAGCAGGTGTGCAGGCTATAGGTGGGAAGTCCTACTTATCCCCAGCTGACAGCATTTCTCTGCTCTGGCTCCAGGAGACCCGAAATTTTGAACATCAGCGTGTGAGTCAGTGATGCAGCTTGTCACAGGACGACAGCGTTCAGAGAAAGCAGCAGGTACAATTGGCACAATGTCATCTTCATGTCAGGGACTCACTTTTGCTAGAGGTAAAACTTCTCATTAACCCCAAACCTCCTGAGCTTTTCTCTTTTCTGTAGTTGAACCACAGAGTAAAACTTAAGTAGCTGTCAGCCTTCTGGATTTGGTGCAAGAGTTACTTAATTTCCCTGCAGGTAGAGCATTGCAGGGTATAACATTTTATCTGTTCATTTATTGCTTAGAAAATGTATTCTGAATATCTGTTTCCTAGAAATAACTTATTAGAAAGGGAAGGTGAAATTTACTCTTTGTGCCTCTTTAACATTTAATTTGTTCCTTAATCTAACAGTGTTTATTCAGCTGGGCCTAGGATATTGGTTTAGTGTCTAATATATGGAGTTAGGTGGCTTTTTGTCATCGGATACAGACTTGGATGATGTCTTGTCATTTATCAAAGGTGATGTTCATAATTGATTAGTCTTTCCATCAAAAGAGTTACAATTAGGATAGAGGGAAAATTCAAAATTATTCAAAGTAACCTTTACCATTTTAAAGTTGAGCTTGACTTTCAAGTTTTACTAAATGTATCATCTAGATATTTTGAGGTGCCATATTTTCTCTGTAGTTTCTTTGGTGGTGGAGTCAGAAGGAGAGTCTTTGGGAATTCTTTTGGATAGAGGCATGCTGGTGGCTTCAAGGGGCTTGGCGTCAGGAGCCCTGGGGTGAATTTTGGAACTGCTTGCCTGACACTGGGTCAGTCAGGTCATCCCACAGAGTTTCTGTTGCCTCCTTATGAAATTGCTGGCAGATAATGTTCTGCTTAAAGGGGAACCCTCCCATCCTGTTGGTGGGAATGCAGGCTGGTGCAGCCACTCTGGAAAACAGTGTGGAGGTTCCTCAAAAAGTTAAAAATTGAGCAACCATATGATCTAGCAATTGCACTATTAGGTATTTACCCAAAGGATACAAAAATGCAGATTTGAAGGGGTACCGTATCGTGATGTTGATAGCAGCATTATCAACAATAGCCAAACTATGGAGAGAATCCCAAAGTCCATGCACTGATGAATGGATAAAGAAGATGTGGGGTACATATATATATATGATGAAATATGACCCAGCTTCAAAAAGAATTAAATCTTACCATTTGCAAGGATGTGGGTGGATCTAGGGTATAGTAAGCTAAGCAAAATCAGTAAGTCAGAGAAAGACAAATACTCTATGATTTCACTCATATCAAATTTCAGAAAGAAAACAGATGAACATGGGGTGGGGGAGAGGCAAACGAGGAAACAGACTCAACCTTAGAGAACAAACTGAGGGTTGCTGGAGGGCAGATGCGTGGGGAGAAGGGTTATATGGGTGATGGGTATTAGGGAGGGCATTTGTTGGGATGAACACCAGGTGTTATATACAGGTGAGGATTCACTAGATCCTACGCCTGAAGTGAATATTACACTGCATGTTAACTAACTGGAATTTAAAAGAAGAAAAGAGAAAGACAATGTTCCGCTTCATGAAGAGTGAGGTAAAAATGTAGTGATTTTGGCTGTACTATTCTGTAGATGATAGTTTTAAAACACCCTGTTTTAGGATACACTAGTCCTCGGAAGGCTGCGATGAAAGATTTAGATCTCAGAGCATGTTCATGTTCCATTGATATGTTACTTACAGTTTGCACAGGTGGGAAGGTAAGTGGAGAGAAATAAGACAGAAGGAGAAAGTAGGTGTGAACCATTCATTAGGTAGCCTTCCACCTTTCTAATGAGAGCCTTGGGGCAGTGTCATTTTGGAAGAAGAGGGGGAATCGTGGAGCTCTGCAGCAGATGGGGGAGTTCCAGGTCTGGGTGAAGCTGACAGGGGTCCCGCAGGAGAGCTGAGTGCATTCTGCAGGAGGGTGTGGGCAGGGCGGGCTCCAGGGTTGGCTGTGGGTCTCCCGTGTGAGAGTTGTGACACGTGAGGGCCGTGAGCAGGTTCCTGGCTGAGGACAGGTGAGGCACAGGTGGAGAGCTGGCCGAGCACCTTCTTCTGTGCCACCAGCCTCACCCAACACACACAACCTCATCGTCTGTCCCTGTCAGTCCAGTTCAGACTCCTCAGAGTAGCCAGGCTGAGATGTTTGTTTGTGCTTCTTTCTTTGCATGTGTGTGAAGTTTAAAAACTTAGATGATGGAAATGACGGGTCATCAGAACATCTGTTACTCTTTTATTTCCTGCTCTTCTTTCAATCACCAAAGTGAATCATACCTGCTAGTGGAAGGGGCTATCTGTGTGTTTTCATTTCCTGTTTTAATTAAACAATGGGAAAACAATCTTCTGAAATAGTAAAAGAATCCTTTGTGGGTGTTCATGTTTTTCTCTTATGTGAACCACATTCCAATATTAGAAAGTATGTTTTAAAGTAAACACAGCCTCAGAGCTGTGACAGGGTGCGGTGGCCTTTCTGAGGGGGAGAAATGGAGATGGAGTGTAGGTTCTTTAGGAGCTCGGGGAGTGGCTCATCGTGCTCCCAAAGGAAATCAAGCCCCCGGTTGGCCTTTCCTGAGGGGGCTGCTTACCTGGCGGCCCATCGTGGGCTCTGGAAGCTTGACCTCATGAGTCCCTTGCGACTTGAGCTGGGGAATTTATGAAGAAAACAGAAGGAATCCTGGAGGGTGCCTGCATCCTTTGTACTTGGACAACTGCATGCAGCAAAGGAACCCATCACCTGTGAGGCGTGTCGGAATCCCTGAGGGTGTGGGCTTCGCTTCCTGGGCTGAGGTTGTGTCTTCATCATTATCTGGACCAGAGCCACGGTGTGTGGCTATGGAGATCCAGACCCTTATATGACCATGTCATTATTAATATTATTATTTTAAGAAAGCAATATAGACCTTGACTTCCAGATACAAATATCAAAAGGAAAAACACAAGGTCAAATATATATATATAATGATTGAACTTGTGGCCTCTCTCATTAGTATGGGTAACGTAGGACTGCACTTAGGAGAAAGACCAAGGAATTACATTTGATAGAAGTGTGCTGTGCACACATAGTGTTTTATTCTATCATTTGCCTTATTTCTCTGAAGGGAAAATGGAGCGGTGACTGGAGCTTGGTTTCTGATTTTAAGGAATGGGAGACAAGTGAATTGAAAGAGCAGTGTTGATGCTGACATGGTGCTCAGTGCCCAGTGAGTGAAGGTTTGAAGCCTGGACTTGGAAGCGTTGGTGTTCAGGGAGGATGTTGTCCGAGTTTCCAGCACATCGAGTCACTTGGCTGGTGTGCCTAATCGGGGCAGTTCCTGCCTTCCTTAGGGCAGCTTGGAAGTGGCTTAAAACCCTAGGGCATTTGTGGAGTGGTCTGGATGGGACACCTGTGTGGGCCAATGTAGACACCACCCAGGGAATTCCAGAGCTAACGATAAGCACATTTGTGAGGCTGGAGTTGGCATCTCTGTGAGAAGCATTGATCTGGAGTGGAAAGAAGTCGCTGGGTCTTATGACTCCCTGTGTGAGCAGGTCTGAGCCTGGCAGGGTAGTCGGATCAGATAGCTGAGAGGTTGTGACGCCGTGGTGGTGGACCGTCGCTCATGATGGGCAGGCCAGCTTGCTCCAGGGACAGGGACTGGGCTCTCCTCCCTGGCCAGCCCTCCTGCTGCAGATGTGATCAGAGAGTTGCTTCCTGTTTGGTTCTCCAGCCCTCGGCTCAGCAGGGTGGTTGGTGGGAAGCGGCCCACACACAGCATTATCGATTCTTGCCCAGTGTGCCCCCTGCTTCCTCAGAGGAGGCACAGCGGATGTCCTCTGCCTGGTGTCTGTGAATTCAGCCGGCAGAAGCACTTCTTCCAGAGCCACACCCCTGAGAAACCCTCTCTCCACGTTCCTGTGCTGTGTGCAAGAGGTCACTTTTCACTTGGAACTGAAATCTCAGCTCCTGCCGTTAGGTTCCGAGGCCACACAAGACACCAGTCTCTATGAAGATCTAGTTCCAAGTGGAACCTGAGGTGTGAGACTGAGGCCGAACCTGGGCGGCCTGCTGACCCAGCTGCAGGCTCCTTCCTGAAAACTGTGCAGCAAAGCCTGGTTTGTGATGACGTCACAGGAGAGAGGGACAGATGCAGCATTCTGCCTGACCATAGGAGGATTCTGGACATCAGTCTCAGGTGGTTGGTGCAAGGAGGAGAGATGTCTGTTTCCCAGGACCTTGGCGACAGGGAGATTTGGATCCTGGGATGGGTCTCTGATCAGCTTTCTCAGATGAAAATCTCAGACAAGGAGAGGAAGTGTGTGTGCTCACCTGTCATCGAGGAGGGTGTCTGGTTTCAGGTTTCATGTGCAGGTGGATTCCTCGTGTGGCTCCTTTTCCTGATGGAGTTCAGGGTGCAGTAGGTGGACCCCCTGGACCTGGGTATCCTGGCTGTGCAAGAGCCCTGGGGCACCTTTTCCCCGGGGCTTTGGACCAGGAAATCGGAGTCAGTCAGTGGTGAAACCATCAGTGTAGGCCTCTGTTTCTGCCCTGCCGAGATGGACTGATGACTCTGATAGCTGCTATGGAAATACAGAGCAGGAGAGAGGGCTGGGGTACTGAAAGTGAGGTGGGGGTGGTGCTTGCTATTCACATAAGGGCCAGGTGGGACTTCACTAGGAAGGTGATCCTTGAGTCAAGATCTAAAGAAGGTGAGTGATACCAAGTCAAGCACACTATAAACGGAAGGGAAAGTATGTGCAAAGACCCTGGGGCAGGAGCATACCAGGTATGCCCAGGAGCAGCAAGAAGGCCCTGTGGTCACAGGAGACAGCTTAGGACAGACCTCAGGGAGGTGACAGAGGGAGACAGAAAGCCATGGCAGGGCTGTGACCACATGGGACCCTGTTTCACTGAGCCATCCTGGCTACAATGTTGAGAATAGATGACAGAGGGTTGAGGATGGTCAAGGGGGGTCCACGGTGAAGCTTTTCCAGGAACTCAGGCAAGAGAAGGGCTCTGGTGTGGACCAGACAAGTGGCCTTGGAAGGAGTGGTCAGTCCTATTCTGGGTACGTATTGAAGATGGAGCTCACAGAATTTGCCAATGGGTTAGATATTGGGAATGGGAGAAAGGAGGAATTGGGGTAACTCCCAGCTCTACTTGGGTGTCCTGAGGAAGGGGAAGGAGGAGGTTTCTGGGGGTAAGAGGTAGTCCATGTTCCCCATGCTGAGGAAGGTGCCTTTCATGGTGGATCTGCTGATGCGTGTGTCTGGGAGAATATTTAACATCTACTCTCTCAGCAACTTTCAAGTACGCGTATCCCCCACTTTTTAAAAGTTGAAGGTAAGACACTTGGCTTTTTTTGAAAGATCTACGTCATTACCCGGCTTCAGTAACAGGAAGAAACCTGAAGAGGATTTCCCTCTTATGTAAAAATTCGAAAAGTGAGCATCGCGTTCAGCATCTGTTTTGCGGGGACCCACTACAGAGGCGGCGTGCACCCCAACCAGCTTCCTGGGAACCGCTCTCTGCGTCCAGCCCCCAGCACTTTGAATTGTGTCTGTGAGCATATGCTGTGCTTTATCTCCATTTATTTTGGGCATCCCTTAGGAAGTTGTGTCCTGAGGCCTAGGAAAAGCCAAAGAGAAGTCATTTTTGGAGTGTGAGCACGCTCACTATTTTTTCTGTGTAAATAATGGTAATTCCTCCCTTGGTTTACACCATTTCTGCTGTGAAAGGTTTCCTAGGAACACTGTACTTTCAAATAGCGGGGGAACCTGTACCCCATCCTGCAGGGTGAGCTTAGTCTCCATGCTGCACAGAACGTTTCATGACTTACGCATTTTATCACTCAAACATTGTGTCTTTGACCACCTTCCCCTGTCTCCCTCCATCCCCGAATCTGGCAACCACCAATCTGTTCTCAGTATCTATGCGTTCGGTATTTTTTTTTTTCCACGTGGAATGTCCATGAGCATCTGGTATTTGTCTTTCTGTGTCTGAGTTACTTAGCATAAGCCCCCAAGGTCTCTGTTTCTATGTCTGGTTACTGTGAATAATGCTGCAGTGAACATGGGAGTGCATCTATCTTTTTGAGGTAGTGTTTTTGTGTTCTCCAAATAAATCCACCCATTAGAGCAATTCCTGGGTCATGTGGTAGTGGTATTCATTTTTTCCAGGAACTTCCATACTGTTTGTCACAGTGGCTGCACGAATTTACATTCCCACCAACAGTGCACAGGGTCCCCTTGTCTACACACCCTTGACCACACCTGGTGTCTGTCTCTGGGACAATTGCCGTTCCAACAGTTGTGAGATGATAGCGGATTGTGGGTTTGACTCAGGTTTCTCTGACGACGATTAGTGATGTTGAACATTTTCTGTGTCTGTTGGCCACCGTGTGCCATCTTTGAAAAGTATTCATATATTCTCCCCATTCTTTTATACAGGTTTTTTTGTTTGTTTTGATTTGTAGGAGTGTTTTCTGTATTTTGGATATTAGCCTCTTTTTACACATATGATTTGCAGATTTTTTTTTTCTCATTGGGTAGGTTGCCTTTTAAGTTTTGATGGTTTCTTTTGCCATGCAGAAGATTTCAGTTTGATGTCGTCCACTTGTTTATTTTTGCATTTGTTGCCTTTGCTTTTGGTGTCTGATCTAAAAGACTCTTTCCCCAAACCCATGTTGAGTAACTTACTACCTGTGTTTCCTTCTCAGTGGTTTATGGATTCAGGTCTTATATTCATGTCATTCATCCATTTAAAATTTTTGTGTGTGCTGTAAGAAAGTGATCCAGTTGCATTCTTCTGCATTTAGTGTCCAGTTTTCCCAGTACTGTTCATTGAAGAGACAGTCTTTTTCCCATTGTATATATTCTGCTCCTGTGTCATAAGTTAAGACCATATATGTGTGGGTTAGTTTCTCAGCTTCCTCCTCCTCCTCCTCCATTTTTTTTGTGTTACAGTTTATTTTTTGGGAAAATATTTTTCCTTTTGGAATATATGCAGTGTGGACTTTACTGATTACATGTTCATACTATTTGTTAGGACATTTCTCTGACATCTGTGTTTTTGTAAATGAGTAGCTGGATCTACAGCTTTCAACAGGTTTAACATTTGGGCAGAACTACTCAATAAATGTTGTATTCTTCCATCAGATCAGGGATTGTGTCTGTCTTTTGTAATCCTATCAGATGTGATGATTGGTATCTCTATTTCCTTTAACATGATAGGGTTATTAAAGTGATTTTAATATTTCTTAAAAATGTGGATTCTAAATCATCCTTATTTAATAATATATATTCATATAAAACAAGTTTAAAGAAATGCATTTATTGGAATCAGCTGTTGAAACAGGACATAAATATTAATTCCCATTCGGAGTTAATAATAATTATATCAGAGCAAAGTTTAAATATACCTTTAATGTACTGACTCTAATGAATAAACTTTGCCAAAAGTGCTATGATTATCATTTTCTGAGCTTTCTATTCTGTTCCATTGACCTGTGTGTCTGTTTCTAGGCCAGTACCATACTGTTTGGATGACTACAGCTTTGTAATCTAGCTTGAAATCCGGGAGTGTGGTGACTCCTGCTCTCTTCTTCTCTCTCCCGATTGCTCTGGGTATTTGGTGTCTTTTGTGATTCCATACGAATTTTAGGACTGACTTCTATTTCTTTGAATAATGCCATTAGAATTCAGAGAGGGATTTCATCACATCTGTAGATTGCTTTGGTTGCAATAGACATGTTAACACTATTAACTCTTCGGTTAATGAGCATGGCATATGCTTCCATTTATTTGTGTCATCCTCCGTTTCTTTGACTCATACATCCCCCCTCAACATACACGTGTTATTCCTTCCTTTTCCACCATGTGTTCAATGTACCAGGTCTTTCTCATTCGTGGTTACTTTTATTCCTAGATTTTTTTCCTTGATGCTATTGTAAATGGCATTGCTTTCTTATTTTCTCTTTGTGAAGGCTTGTAATCAGTACACAGAAATGCAACAAGTTGGGGCGCCTGGGTGGCTCAGTCAGTTAAGCGTCTGCCTTTGGCTCAGGTCATGATCCCGGGGTCCTGGGATCGAGACCTGCCCTGGGCTCCCTACTCAGTGGGGAGTCTGCTGAATGCTTTCTGTAGTTCCAAATGGCGTATTTTCCTAATTAGTGGCAGGCTGAGTCCTCTGGTATTGGTCAGGTGTCCCAAATCCCTGGGGCTTTGGAGCCAGGCCTCTGGGGACAGACCCCCCCCCAGAAGCCTCCCAAGGGTTACAGTTAGGGCCTGGGGACATGGCACGCCCGAACTGCCTGCGCTGTGGCAGAGTTATGGGTGGTTTGACTTAAGGGCGTTCATCAGGGTGAGTGGCAAGTTCATGATTTGCGGCCAAGAGGCCGATGAATGTGGGAGTTTGCTTGGATGGACATGCAGTGTACTCATGTTCTGAATGCTTTCCCGAGTTCCAAATGGCGTGTTTTCCTCCTGGGTGACAGGATGAGTCTTCTGATCTTGCTCAGGTGTCCCCACCTTGGTGGCTTTGGAGCCAGGCTTCTGGGGACAGACCCTGCAGAAGTCAACCTATGGTTAGGGGTAGGGCCTAGGGTCATTTTGACCCGGACCTGCCCATGCTGTGCGAGCTTCCCTGGGGTCTGAGTGGAGGGCATGAGTTGGGATGAGTATCAGGCTCAGGGTTTGCCACCAGGGGGCCGCTCAATGTGGGGTTTCGCTTGGATGGGCATGCACATTTCTCCTGCTCTGAATGCTTTGCAGAGTTCCAAATGGTGCCTTTTCTGTCTGGGTGGCAGGCTGAGTCCCCTGGTATCGCACAGGTGTCCCCGAATCCTGGGTCTTTAGAGCCAGGCCTCTGGGGAAAGAGCCCTCAAAAGACAAACCAGGGTGAGGGTTGGGGCATAGGGGCATGGGAGGCCTGATCTGCCAGCGCTGTGTCGAGCTTCCCGGGGGTGTGAGTTGAGGGCGTGGGTCAGCATGAGTGTCAGCCTCTTCTTTTCGGCCAGGGGACCACTGACAGTGTGGGTTTGCTGGGATGGGCATGCAGAGTTCTGCTCTGAATCCTTTCCGGAGTTCCAAATGGTGGGGTTTCTTTCTGGGTGGCAGGCTGAGTCCTCTGGTATTGCTCAGGTGTCCCCAGTCCCTGGGGACTCGCTCTGGAGCAAGGCCTCTGGGAAGAAAGCACTCAGGAGCCAACCTAGGGTTAGGGTTAGGGCCTAGGGGCAGGGCAGGCCAGATCTGCTGGCGCTGTGGCCAGCTTCCTGGGGGTGTGAGTTGAGCACATGGATCAGGGTGCGAGTCAGACTCAGGGTATGCAGACAGGGAGCCGTTTAATGTGGGGGTTCGCTGGGATGGGCATGCAGTGTACTCATGCTCTGAATGCTTTCCCGAGTTCCAAATGGTATGTTTTCCTTCTGGGTGACAGGCTGAGTCTTCTGGTCTTGCTCAGTTGTCCCCACCACGGAGGCTTGGGAGCGAGGCTTCTGGGGACAGACCCCTCAGAAGTCAACCTAGGGTTAGGGTGAGGGCCTAGGGTCATTTCGGCACGGATCTGCCCATGCTGTGTGAGCTTCCCTGAGGTCTGAGTGGAGCCCGTGGGTCAGGATGACTGTTAGGCTCAGGGTTTGCCACCAGGAGGCGGCTGAATGTGCGGTTTTGCTGGGATGGACGTGCACATTTCTCCTGCTCTGAATGCTTTCCCGAGTTCCAAATGGCGCATTTTCCTTTTTAGTGGCAGGCTGAGTCCTCTGGTCTTGTACAGGTGTACCAATTCCCCGGAGTTTTGCATCCAGGCTTCTGGGGACAGAACCTCAGAAGCCAACCTAGGGATAAGCTTACAGGCTAGGGTCATTTCAGCTCTGACGTTACCAAGCTGTGGCAAGCCTCAGGGCGGTCTGAGTTGAGGGCGTGGGTCAGGGTGAGTGTCAGGATCAGGGTGTGCAGGCAGGGTCCGTTGAAAGTGGGATTTCGCAGGGATGGGCACACAGAGTTCTCGTACTCTGAAAGCTTTCCGGAAATCCAAATGGCGCAGTTTCCTTTTGGGGGGCAGGCTGATCCTCTGGTATAGCTCATGACCCCCAATCCCTGTGGCTTTAGAGCCAGGCCTCTCCGAAGAGAGCCCTCAGAAGCCAAGCAAGGCTTAGGGTCAGGGCCTAGGGGCATGGCAGACCCTATGTGCCCGCACTGCGGCCAGCTTACCGGTGGTTTGTCTTGAGGGGGTGGGTCAGCTTGAGTGTCAGGCTCAGGGTTTGCCACCAGAGGGCACAGAAAGTGTGTGTTCACTGGGATGGACATTCACAGTTCTCCTGCTCTGAATGCCTTCTGGACTTCCAAATGGCGGGGTTTCCTTTTGGTTGGCAGCCTGAGTCCCTTGATATTGCTCAGGGCTCCCGAATCCTTGGGGCTATGGAGCCAGGCTCTGGGGACAGACCACTCAGAAGCCAACTTGGGGTTAGGGTTAGGGCTTAGGGGCATGACAGGCCTTACCTCCCAGTGCTCTGATGAGCTTCCCGGGCTCTTGGTTGAGGCCGTGGGTCAGGCGGAGTGTCAGGCTCAGGGATTGCGGCCAGGGTACATTGAACTTGGGGCTTCCTTGGGATGGACACGCACAGTTCTCCTGGTGTGAATGCCTACCAGAGTTCCAAATGGCGTGTTTTGCTTTTGAGTGGCAGGCTGAGTCCTCTGGTATTGCTCAGGTGTCCCAAATCCCTGGGGTTTGGAGCCAGGGCTCTGGGGACAGACCCCTCAGAAGACTCCCTAGGGTGATGCTCAGAGCCCGGGACATGAAGTCCTATACTGCCGGCGCTGTGGCAAGGTTCAGGTGGTTTGGCTTAAGGGCATTCATGAGTGTGATTGGCAAGCTCATGGATCGCGGCCAAGGTGCCAATGAAAGTGGGGGTTCGCCTGGATGGGCATGCAGTGTACTCATTCTCGAGATGCTTCCAAACTTCCAAACTCATTCTATGAGGCCAGCATTACCTTAATCCCCAAACGAGGCAAAGACCCCATCAAAAAGGAGAATTTCAGACCGATATCCCTGATGAATATGGATTCCAAAATCCTCAACAAAATCCTAGCTAATAGGATCCAACAATACATTAAAAGGATCATCCACCACGACCAAGTGGGATTTATCCCCGGGATGCAAGGGTGGTTCAACATTTGCAAATCAATCAGTGTGATAGAACACATTAATAAGAGGAGGGAGAAGAACCATATGGTCCTCTCAATTGATGCAGAAAAAGCATTTGACAAAATACAACATCCTTTCCTGATTTAAACTCTTCAGAGTATAGGGATAGAGGGAACATTCCTCAAGTTCATAAAATCCATCTATGAAAAACCCACAGTGAATATCATCCTCAATGGGGAAAAGCTGAGAGCCTATCCCTTAAGATCAGGAACACGTCAAGGATGCCCACTCTCGCCACTATTGTTCAACATAGTACTAGAAGTCCTAGCAACAGCAGTCAGACAACAAAAAGAAATAAAAGGTATTCAAATTGGCAAAGAAGAAGTCAAACTCTCTCTTTTCACAGACGACATGATACTTGATGTGGAAAACCCAAAAGACTCCACCCCCAAATTACTAGAACTCATACAGCAATTCAGTAATGTGGCAGGATACAAAATCAATGCACAGAAATCAGTTGCTTTCTTATACACTAACAATACAACTGTAGAAAGAGAAATTAGAGAAAGATTCCATTTACAATAGCACCAAAAACGATAAGATACCTTGGAATAAACCTAACCAAAGAGGTAAAGGATCTATACTCTAGGAACTACAAAACACTCATGAAAGAAATTGAAGAAGACACAAAAAGATGGAAAAATATTCCATGCTCATGGATCGGAAGAATAAACATTGTTAAAATGTCTATGTTACCCAGAGCAATCTATACCTTCAGTGCCATCCCAATCAAAATTCCAATGACATTTTTCAAAGTGCTGGAACAAACAATCCTAAAATTTATATGGAATCAGAAAAGACCCCAAATAGCCAAGGAAATGTTGAAAAAGAAAAGCAAAGCTGGGGGCATCACGTTGCCCGATTTCAAGCTATATTACAAAGCCGTGATCACCAAGACAGCATGGTACTGGCACAAAAACAGACATATAGACCAATGAAACAGAATAGAGAACCCAGATATGGACCCTCAACTCTATGGTCAAATAATCTTTGACAAAGCAGGAAAAAACATGCAATGGAAAAAAGACAGTCTCTTCAATAAATGGTGCTGGGAAAACTGGACAGCCACATGCAGAAGAATGAAACTCGACCGTTCTCTAACACCATTCACAAAGATAAACTCAAAGTGGATGAAAGACCTCAATGTGACACAGGAATCCATCAAAATCCTAGAGAAGAACATAGGCAGTAACCTCTTTGACATCGCCTACAGCAACTTCTTTCAAGATACATCTCCAAAAGCTAGTAAAACAAAAGCAAAAATGAACTTTTGGGACTTCATCAAGATAAAAAGCTTCTGCACAGCAAAGGAAACAGTCAACAAAACAAAGAGGCAACCCACAGAATGGGAGAAGATATTTGCAAATGACATTACAGATAAAGGGCTGGTATCCAAGATCTACAAAGAACTTCTCAAACTCAACACCCAAAAAACAAATAATCAAGTCAAAAAGTGGGCAGAAGAGATGAACAGACACTTCTCTGAAGAAGACATACAAACAGCTAACAGACACATGAAAAAATGTTCATCATCATTAGCCATCAGGGAAATCCAAATCAAAACCACATTGAGATACCACCTTACACCAGTTAGAATGGCAAAATGGACAGGGAAAGAAACAGCAAATGTTGGAGAGGTTGTGGAGAAAGGCGAACCCTCTCACACTGTTGGTGGGAATGCAAGTTGGCACAGCCACTTTGGAAAACAGTGTGGAGGTTCCTCAAAAATTTAAAAATAGAGCTACCCTATGACCCAGCAATTGCACTCCTGGGTATTTACCCCAAAGACACAGAGGTAGTGAAAAGAAGGGCCACATGCACCCCAGTGTTCATAGCAGCAATGTCCGCAATAGCCAAACTGTGGAAAGAGCCGAGATGCCCTTCAACAGATGAATGGATAAAGAAGATGTGGTCCATATATACAATGGAATATTACTCAGCCATCAGAAAGGATGAATACCCAACTTTTACATCAACATGGATAGGACTGGAGGAGATTATGCTAAGTGAAATAAGTCAAGCAGAGATAGCCAATTATCATATGGTTTCACTTATTTGTGGAACATAAGGAATAGCATGGAGACATTAGGAGAAGGAAGGGAAAAATGAAGGGGGAGAAATCGGAGGGAGAGATGAACCATGAGAGACTATGGACTCTGAGAAACAAACAGGGCTTTAGAGGGGAGGGGGGTGGGGGGATGGGTTAGCCCAGTGATGGGTATTAAGGAGGGCACGTACTGCATGGAGCACTGGGTATTATATGAAAACAATGGATCGTGGATCACCACATCAAAAACCAATGATGTACTGTATGGTGACTAACATAACATTAAAAAAAAAAAAAAAAAGCCAAGTGTCTTACCGTGACCTTTTAAAAATTGGGGGACACTTGTACGTGAAAGTTGCTGAGGGAGTAGATGTTAAATGTTCTCCCGGACACAAACATCAGCAGATCCACCGTGAAAGGCACCTTCCTCAGCATGGGGAACACAGATGACCTCCTACCCCCAGAAACCTCCTCCTTCCCCTCGCTCAGGACAACCAACCACAGCTGGGAGTTACCCCAATTCCTCCTTTCTTTCATGCCCAAGACCTAACCCATCAGCAAATTTGGTGAGCTCCATTTTCAAAACATACCCAAAATAGGACTCACCACTCCTTCCAAGGCCACCTGTCTGGTCCACACTGGAGCCCATCTCTTGCCTAAGTTCCTGGAAAAGCTTCATCATGGACCTCCCTTGCGCATCCTCAACCTCTGTCATCTGTTCTCAACACTGTAGTCAGGAAGGCCCAGTGAAACAGGGTCCCATGGGGTCACAGCCCTGCAATGGCTTTCTGTCTCCCCTGTCACCTCCCTGAGGTCATGTCCTAAGCTGTCTCCTGTGGCCACAGGCCCTTATGCTGCTCCTGGACATACCTGGTATGCTCCTGCCCCCGGGCCTTTGCACATTCTTTCTCTTCCATTTAGAATGCTCTTGAAGTGATATCACTTTCTTTCTTTCTTTCTTTCTTTTTCTTTATTTTTAAGATTTTATTTATTTATGTGACAGAGACAGAGATAATGAGAGCAGGAACACAAGCAGCGGGAGTGGGAGAGGGAGAAGCAGGCCTCCCGCCGAGCAGGGAACCTGATGTGGGACTCGATCCCAGGACCCTGGGATCATGACCTGAGCCGAAGGCAGACGCTTAACGACTGAGCCACCCAGGCACCCAATCACTCACCTTTAGATCTTGACTCAAGTATCACGTTCCTAGTGAAGTCCCACCTGGCCCCTATGTGAATAGCAAGCACCACCCCCACCTCACTTTGGCACCCCAGCCCTGTCTCCTGCTCTGTATTTCCACAGCAGTTATCACAGTCACCAGTCTATCTCGGCAGGGCAGAAACAGAGGCCTACACTGATGGTTTCACCACTGACTCCCTCTGACTTCCTGGTCCAAAGCCCGGGGGAAAAGGTGCCCCAGGGCTCTTGCACAGCCAGGATACCCAGGTCCAGGGGGTCCACCTACTGCACCCTGAACTCCATCAGGAAAAGGAGCCACACGAGGAATCCACCTGCACATGAAACCTGAAACCAGACACCCTCCTCGATGACAGGTGAGCACACACACTTCCTCTCCTTGTCTGAGATTTTCATCTGAGAAAGCTGATCAGAGACCCATCCCAGGATCCAAATCTCCCTGTCGCCAAGGTCCTGGGAAACAGACATCTCTCCTCCTTGCACCAACCACCTGAGACTGATGTCCAGAATCCTCCTATGGTCAGGCAGAATGCTGCATCTGTCCCTCTCTCCTGTGACGTCATCACAAACCAGGCTTTGCTGCACAGTTTTCAGGAAGGAGCCTGCAGCTGGGTCAGCAGGCCGCCCAGGTTCGGCCTCAGTCTCACACCTCAGGTTCCACTTGGAACTAGATCTTCATAGAGACTGGTGTCTTGTGTGGCCTCGGAACCTAACGGCAGGAGCTGAGATTTCAGTTCCAAGTGAAAAGTGACCTCTTGCACACAGCACAGGAACGTGGAGAGAGGGTTTCTCAGGGGTGTGGCTCTGGAAGAAGTGCTTCTGCCGGCTGAATTCACAGACACCAGGCAGAGGACATCCGCTGTGCCTCCTCTGAGGAAGCAGGGGGCACACTGGGCAAGAATCGATAATGCTGTGTGTGGGCCGCTTCCCACCAACCACCCTGCTGAGCCGAGGGCTGGAGAACCAAACAGGAAGCAACTCTCTGATCACATCTGCAGCAGGAGGGCTGGCCAGGGAGGAGAGCCCAGTCCCTGTCCCTGGAGCAAGCTGGCCTGCCCATCATGAGCGACGGTCCACCACCACGGCGTCACAACCTCTCAGCTATCTGATCCGACTACCCTGCCAGGCTCAGACCTGCTCACACAGGGAGTCATAAGACCCAGCGACTTCTTTCCACTCCAGATCAATGCTTCTCACAGAGAAGCCAACTCCAGCCTCACAAATGTGCTCATCGTTAGCTCTGGAATTCCCTGAGTGGTGTCTACACTTGTCCACACAGGTGTCCCATCCAGACCACTCCACAAATGCCCTAGGGTTTTAAGCCACTTCCAAGCTGCCCTAAGGAAGGCAGGAACTGCCCCGATTAGGCACACCAGCCAAGTGACTCGATGTGCTGGAAACTCGGACAACATCCTCCCTGAACACCAACGCTTCCAAGTCCAGGCTTCAAACCTTCACTCACTGGGCACTGAGCACCATGTCAGCATCAACACTGCTCTTTCAATTCACTTGTCTCCCATGTCGGACCAGTCACCACTCCATTTTCCCTTCAGAGAAGTAAGGCAAATGACAGAATAAAACACTACGTGTACACAGCACACTTCCATCAAAATATAATTCCTTGGTCGGGGCGCCTGGGTGGTTCAGTTGGTTAAGCGACTGCCTTCGGCTCAGGTCATGATCCTGGAGTCCCTGGATCGAGTCCCACATCGGGCTCCCTGCTCGGCATGGAGTCTGCTTCTCCCTCCGACCCTCCCCCCTTTCATGCTCTGTCTCTCTCAGTCTCTCTCTCTCAAATAAATAAATAAAATCTTAAAAAAAAAAATTCCTTGGTCTTTCTCATATGGGCAGCTCTACATTACCATGCTAATGAGAGATACCACAAGTTCAATCATTATATATATTATATAAATCATTACATACATATAAATCATATATCATGTATATAAATCATTATATTTTATTATATATAATGTATATATTGTGTTTTTTGAATTGATATTTCTCTCTCGAAGTCAATGTCTATATTGCTTTCCTAAAATAACAGTAATAAAAATGACATGGTCACATAAGGGTCTGGATCTCCATAGCCAGACAACATGTCTCTGGTCCAGATAAGGATGACTACACAACCTCAGCCCATGAAGCAAAGCCCACACCCTCAGGGATCCCGACACGCCTCACAGGTGATGGGTTCCTTTGCTATATGGAGTTGTCTGCGTACAAAGGATACAGGCACCCTCCAGCATTCATTCTGTTTTCTTCATAAATTCCCCAGTTCAAGTCGCAAGTGACTCACTGGGTCAAGCTTCTAGAGCCCAGGATGGGCCACCAGGTAAGCAGCCCCCTTGGGGAAGGCTAAAAGGGGCCTCGATTTCCTTTGGGAACACAATGAGCCACTCCCTGAGCTCCTAAAGAACCTACACTCCATCTCCATGTGCCCCTCTCAAAAGGGCACCGCATCCTGTCACCGCTCTGAGGCTGTGTTTTACTTTAAAACATAATCTCTAATATCGGAATGTGGTTCACGGGAGAGAAAAACATGAACACCCACAAGAATTCTTTTACTATTTCAGAAGATTGTTTTCCCATTGTTTAATTAAAAGAGGAAATAAAAACACACAGATAGCTCCTTCCACTAGCAGGTCTGATTCACTTCACTGATTGAAATAAGAGCAGGGGGGAGGAGCAAGATGGCGGAGGAGTAGGAGACCTGGATTTCTTCTGGTCCCAGGAATATAGCTGGATAGGGATCAAACCATTCTGAACACCTACGAACTCAACAGGAGATTGAAGAAAAGAACAGCAACAACTCTCTGAACAGAAAAGCGACCACTTTCTGGAAGGTAGGACTTGCGGAGAAGTGAATCTGAGGCAATATTGGGGAGGATAGATGGCGGGGGAGGGGGCCTCCATCCGCCGCTTCTGGCAAGTGATAGAGCAGCGGAGCACAAAATCAGAACTTTTAAAAGTCTGCTCTGCTGAGGAACAGCGCTCCAGTGGCTAAGCAGGGGGTGGAACCCTCTCTGGGACAGTGTGGTCTCAGGACCCTTGGGGTCACAGGAAGACCAGGGGTGCCTGAGTGCGGCAGATCTCCCAGGTATCAGACCGGGGAAGCCGGCTGCAGAGACGGAGGCGAGGAGTGGGCTCACAGCTCGTGGTTGCCATAAACCATGATCAGCAGCACAGTTGGGCCACTGCTCTTCCAGCAGGGACCCAATAAGTGGCAGATCCAGGGAGAGTCCCCTTCCTCCCCCGGGAGGAGTGGTGCGGGAATGCGCTGCAGGGATCTGCTAGGTTTGGAGACTCCACACAGGGCCTGGTGCCAGAGATAGAAATGCTCAGTCACAGGCCGGGTGAGCACGGAGTGCAGCCAGAGACCAGGGAGATGGGAGTGACTGACTGCTTTTCTCTGGGGGCTCACTGAGGAGTGGGGCCCTGAGTTCTTGGCTCCTCTGGGGTGGAGATTAGGAGGCCACCATTTTCACTCTTGGCCTCCAAAGCTGTACGGAAAGCTTGCAGGGAACAAAAGCTCCCGAGAGCAAACCCGAGCAGATTACTTAGCCCGGACCTGGCAAGGGCGGGGCAATTCCGCCTCCGGCAAAGACATTTGGGAACCACGGCAACAGGTCCCTCCCCCAGAAGATCAGCAAGAACAGCCAGCCAAGACCAAGTTTACCTATCAATGATAACGGCAGAACTCCAGCGCTAGGGGAATACTGCACATAGAATTCATGGTTTTTTTTTTACCATGATTCTTTAGTCTTTCAAAGTTAATTTTTTTTTACTCTTTTTTTAAATTTTTCTTTTTCCCTTTTTCAACCAACATCTTATCAATCCCCCTTTTTAAAAAAAATCTTTTTTATTTTTCATTTTTAGAGTCATATTCTATCCCTTTATAGTAGTTACCCTTATTTTTGGTATATATATATATATATATATATATATATATATATATATATAGTTTTCTCTTTAAAATTTTGGGATACAGCTTCTTCTAGCAGATCAAAATATACCCTAAATCTCTAGTGTATGGCTTTGTTCTAGTCTCTTGCCTGAACACATTCTCTCCCCCTTTTTTTTTTTAAATCCTCTTCTTTCTTTTTTCAACCAACTTCTTATCAATTCCTTTTATAAAATCTTTTATAATTTTCATCTTTACAGCCATATTCCATCCCTTCATCATATTAACCCTTATTTTTGTACATATATAAGTTTTTCTTTCTTTAAAATTTTGGGAGGCACTTTCTTCTAACAGACCAAAATACGCCCTAAATCTAGTGTGTGGCACTGATCTATGCATCAGCCTGATCATATTTGATCATATTCTGTTTGTTTTGTTTTGTTTTTGTTTGTTTTTATCTTTTCTTTTTTTTTTCTTTTTTCTTTCTTTCCCTTTCTTTTCCCCTGGTTTCAGGTCTTTTCTGATTTGTTTAGTGGATATTTTCTGGGGATGTTGTTACCCTTTTAGCATTTTGTTCTCTCATTCATCTATTCTCCTCTGGACAAAATGACAAGACGGAAAAAATCACCTCAACAAAAAGAACAAGAGGCAGTACCGACTGCCAGGGACCTAATCAATATGGACATTAGTAAGATGTCGGAACTAGAGTTCAGAATGATGATTTTAAAGATACTAGCTGGGCTTGAAAAAAGCATGGAAGTTATTAGAGAAACTCTTTCTGGAGAAATAAGAGAACTAAAATCTAACCAAGTTGAAATCAAAAAGGCTATTCATGAAGTGCAATAAAAAATGGAGGCTCTGGGCGCCTGGGTGGCTCAGTCGTTAAGCGTCTGCCTTCGGCTCAGGTCATGATCCCAGGGTCCTGGGATCAAGCCCCGTTTTGGGCTCCCTGCTCAACAGGAAGTCTGCTTCTCCCTCTCCCACCCCCCCTGCTTGTGTTCCCTCTCTCACTGTGTCTCTGTCAAATAAATAAATAAAATCTTAAAAAAAAAAAAATGGAGGCTCTAACTGCTAGGATAAATGAGGCGGAAGAGAGAATTAGTGATATAGAAGACCAAATGATGGAAAATAAAGAAGCTGAGAAAAAGAGAGATAAACAACTACTGGATCACGAGGGCAGAATTCAAGAGATAAATGATACCATAAGACGAAACAACATTAGAATAATTGGGATCCCAGAAGAAGAAGAGAGAGAGAGGGGGGCAGAAGGTATATTGGAGCAAATTATAGCAGAGAACTTTCCTAATTTGGGGAAGGAAACAGGCATCAAAATCCAGGAGGCACAGAAAACCCCTCTCAAAATCAATAAAAATAGGTCAACACCCCGACATCTAATAGTAAAACTTATGAGTCTCAGAGACAAAGAGAAAATCCAGAAAGCAGCTCGGGAGAAGAGATATGTAACCTACAATGGTAGAAACATTAGATTGGCAACAGACCTATCCACAGAGACCTGGCAGGCCAGAAAGGACTGGCATGATATAGTCAGAGCACAGAAACTTCCAAACTCGTTTTATGAGGCCACCATTACCTTGATCCCCAAACCAGACAAAGACCCCAACAAAAAAGAGAATTACAGACCAATATCCTTGATGAACATGGATGCAAAAATTCTTTTTTTTTTTTTAAAGATTTTATTTATTTATTTGTGTGAGAGAGAATGAGAGAGAGCACATGAGAGGGGGGAGGGTCAGATGGAGAAGCAGACTCCCCGCCAAGCAGGGAGCCCGATGTGGGACTCGATCCAGGGACTCCGGGATCATGACCTGAGCCGAAGGCAGTCGCCTAACCAACTGAGCCACCCAGGCGCCCCTGGATGCAAAAATTCTCACCAAAATACTAGCCAATAGGACCCAACAATACATTAAAAGGATTATTCACCATGACAAGTGGGATTTATCCCTGGGCTGCAAGGTTGGTTCAACATCCGCAAATCAATCAGTGTGATACAATACATTAATAAAAGAAAGAACAAGAACCACATGATCCTCTCAACAGATGCAGAAAAAGCATTTGACAAAGTACAGCATCCCTTCTTGATCAAAACTCTTCAGACTATAGGGACAGAGGGTACATACCTCAATATCATAAAAGCCATCTATGAAAAACCCACAGCAAATATCATTCTCAATGGAGAAAAACTGAGAGCTTTCTCACTAAGGTCAGGAACATGGCAGGGATGTCCATTATCACCACTGCTATTCAACGTAGTATTAGAAGTCCTAGCAGCAATCAGACAACATAAAAATAAAAGGCATCCAATTCAGCAAAGAAAAAGTCAAACTCTCACTCTTTGCAGATGATATGATACTTTATGTGGAAAACCCCAAAGACTCCACCCCAAAACTGCTAGAACTCATACAGGAATTCAGTAAAGTGGCAGGATATAAAATCAATGCACAGAAATCAGTGGCATTCCTATACACCAACAAGACAGAAGAAAGAGAAATTAAGGAGTCGATCCCATTTACAATTGCACCCAAAACCATAAGATACCTAGGAATAAATCCAACCAAAGAGGCAAAGAATCTGTACTCAGAGAACTATAAAATACGCATGAAAGAAACTGAGGAAGACACAAAGAAATGGAAAAACGTTCCATGCTCATGGATTGGAAGAACAAATACTGTGAAGATGTCAATGCTACCTAGAGCAATCTACACATTCAATGCAATCCCCATCAAAATACCATCCACTTTTTTCAAAGAAATGGAACAAATAATCCTAAAAGTTGTATGGAACCAGAAAAGACCTCGAATAGCCAGAGGAATGTTGAAAAAGAAAAGCAAAGCCGGCGGCATCACAATTCCAGACTTCCAGCTCTATTACAAAGCTGTCATCATCAAGACAGTATGATACTGGCATAAAAACAGACACATAGATCAATGGAACAGAATAGAGAGCCCAGAAATGGACCCTCAACTCTATGGTCAACTAATCTTCCACAAAGCAAGAAAGAATGTCCTATGGAAAAGACAGTCTCTTCAACAAATGGTGTTGGGAAAATTGGACGGCCACATGCAGAAGAATGAAACTGGACTATTTCCTTACACCACATACAAAAATAGACTCCAAATGGTTGAAAGACCTCAATGTGAGACAGGAGTCCATCAAAATCCTAAAGGAGAACACAGGCAGCAACCTCTTCGACCTCAGCCGCAGCAACTTCTTCCTAGAAACATCGCCAAAGGCAAGGGAAGCAAGGGCAAAATTGAACTATTGGGAATTCATCAAGATAAAAAGCTTTTGTACAGCAAAAGAAACAGTCAACAAAACCAAAAGACAACCGAAAGAATGGGAGAAGATATTTGCAAATGACATGTCAGATAAAGGGCTAGTATCCAAAATCTATAAAGAACTTATCAAACTTAACACCCAAAGAACAAATGATCCAATCAAGAAATGGGCAGAAGACAGGAACAGACATTTTTCCAAAGAAGACATCCAAATGGCCAACAGACACATGAAAAAGTGCTCAACATCTCTCGGCATCAGGGAAATCCAAATCAAAATCTCAATGAGATGTCACCTCACACCAGTCAGAATGGCTAAAATTAACAAGTCAGGAAACCTGCTGCTGATTTGTGGAGAATGGGTGAGGATGGGAACTTCCTGCCAGGGACAGGCACTGCTTCAGCAGCTTCTTCCAGGGCTGTGGCAGGGCTGCTGATGACAGATGTTGGCGGGGATGTGGAGAAAGGGGAACCCTCCTACACTGTTGGTGGGAATGCAAGCTGTTGCAGCCACTCTGGAAAACAGTATGGAGGTTCCTCAAAAAGTTGAAAATAGAGCTACCCTACGACCCAGCAATTGCACTACTGGGTATTTACCCCGAAGATACAAATGTAGGGACCCGAAGGGGTATGTGCACCCCAACGTTTATAGCAGCAATGTCCACAATAGCCAAACTGTGGAAAGAGCCAAGTTGTCCATCGACAGTTGAATGGATAAAGAAGATGTGGTATATATATACAATGGAATATTATGCAGCCATCAAAAGGAATGAGATCTTGCCATTTGCAACGACGTGGATGGAACTGGAGGGTATTATGCTGAGTGAAATAAGTCAATCAGAGAAAGACATGTATCATATGACGTCACTGATATGAGGAATTCTTAATCTCAGGAAACAAACTGAGGGTTGCTGGAGTGGTGGTAGGTGGGAGGGATGGGGAGGCTGGGTGATAGACATTGGGGAGGGTATGTGCTATGGTGAGCACTGTGAATTGTGTAAGACTGATGAATCACCTGTACCTCTGAAACAAATAATACATTATATGTTAAAAAAAAAAAAAAGAAGAAGATAGCAGGAGGGGAAGAATGAAGGGGGGAAATCGGAGGGGTAGACAAACCATGAGAGACTATGGACTCTGAAAAACAAACAGGGTTCTAGAGGGGAGGGGGGTGGGGGAATAAGTTAGCCTGGTGATGGGTATTAAAGAGGGCATGTTCTGCATGGAGCACTGGGTATTATATGTAAACAATGAATCATGGAACACTACATCAAAAACTAATGATGTAATGAAGAAGCACGAAGAAACGTCTCAGCCTGGCAACTCTGAGGAATCTGAATTGGAGTGACAGGGACAGATGAGGTTGTGTGTGTTGGGTGAGGCTGGTGGCACAGAAGAAAGTGATCTGCCAGCTCTCCACTTGTGCCTCAGTTGAGCTCTAAGGCTGAGTCTGTTTCCTCATTTGCCTCTCTCTTCCCCCACCCCCCCCACTATGTTCATGTTTTCTTTCTGAAATTCCACATATGAGTGAAGTCGTAGGGTATTTGTCTTTCCTTACTAATTTTGGTTAGCTTAATCCACTCTAGATCCATCCACATCCTTGCCAATGGTAAGATTTCATTCTTACTCCATTGTATATATATCTCTCACATCTTCTTTATCCATTCATCAGTGCATGGACTTTGGGACTCTCTCCATAGTTTGGCTATTGTTGATAATGCTGCTATAAATATCACGGTGCTTGTACCCTTCGAATCTGCATTTTTGTATCCTTTGGGTAAATACCTAGGAGTGCAATTGCTGGATCATAGGGTTCTTCGATCTTTAGCTTTTGGAGGAACCTCCATACTCTTTTCCAGAGTGCTGCACCAGCCTGCATTCCCACCAACAGAGTGAAAGGGTTCCACTTTAAGCAGAATATTATCTGCCAGCAATTTCATAAGGACACAATGGAAATTCTGTGGGATGACCTGACTCACCCAGTGTCAGGCAAGCAGTTCCAGAATTCACCCCAGTGCTTCTGACGCCAAGCCCCTTGAAGCCACCAGCATGCCTCTATCCAGGATAATTCTCAAAGACTCCCCTTCTGACTTCCCCACAAAAGAAGAATACAGAGAAAATATGGCATGTCAAAATATCTAGATGATACATTTCATCCAACTAGAAAGTCAAGCTAAACTTTTAAATGGTAAAAGTCTACTTTGAATCATTTTGAATCTTCTTCCCTCTGCCCTCATTGTAACTCTTTGAATGAAAAGACTAATAAATTATGAAACATCACCTTTGACAAATGACAAGACATCATCCAAGTCTGTATCTGACGACAAAAGCCACCTAACTCTAGATGCTGGCCACTCAACCATATCCTAGGCCCAGTTGAATAAACACTGCTAGATGAAGGAACAAATGATATGTTAAAAACACACACAGAGTAAATCTCATCTTCCCTAATACAAGTGATTTCTAGGAAAGAGATGTTCAGAATACATTCGTAAGCCATAAAGGAACAGAGAAAATGGGATCCCCTGCAGTGTTCTACCTGCAGGGAAATTAAGTAACTCTTGCACCAAATCCAGAATGCTGACAGCTACTTAAGTTTTACTTTGTGGCTCAACTAGAGAAAAGAGAAAAGCCCAGGAGGTTTTGGGTTAATGAGAGGTTTAACCTCCAGTCCTAACCTGGATGTGACATTGCGCCAATTGTACCTGCTGCTTCCTCTGAACGCTGACGTCCTGTGACAAGTGGCATCACTGACTCAGATGCTGGTGTTCAAAACATCGGGTCTCATGGAGCACAGTGCGAGCAGAGAGGTGCTGTCAGGTGGGGATGAGAAGGCACCTCCGACCTATAGTCTGCACACCTGCTTCAGTTTCTGGGAGAAGGGGAAACACATATTGTTTCTTAAGTAGTAATTATCTTCATTCTAGTGTAGACCAATGACATTGTCTCTTTTGGAAAAGCGAAATTATTCTTCAAATAAACCCTCAACTCATCTGTTCCTCATGCAGCTTGAGTGGGGTCTGGTTACTGCAGCCTCCATTCCTTCACCTGGAAGACCCTCCTACACAATCCTGACAGCCCTTAAGCCCCAACCCCGGAGACACAGGGCACATTGCTGAGTTGGTGGACGGCTCAGGGGGTTGTTACTGCCACACCTGTGCCTGGGGGAACAGAGACTACAGCTCACCACTGCCTCCTGAGGAACAAGCCACACTGTCACACCTTCCTGCGCCTCTCCAACTGCAGCTCACCACAACTTCCAGGGGCAGCAAGCTGCACTGTCACGGCTTCCTGTTCTGTGGCCCACTGCCCCTCAGCACTGCCTCCAGTGGCGGGAGGCTGCAGTTTATCGCTTCTGCCTTTGCTCACACTGCCGCTCAGCACTGCCTCCAGTGGCGGGAGGCTGCAGTTCATCGCTTCCACCTTTGCTCACACTGCCGCTCAGCACTGCCTCCAGGGGCAGGAAGCTGCATTTCATCCCTTCCACCGTCTCACACTGCAGCTCAGCAGTGCCTCCAGTGGCGGGAAGCTGCAGTTTATCGCTTCCGCCTTTGCTCACACTGCCGCTCAGCACTGCCTCCAGTGGCGGGAGGCTGCAGTTCATCGCTTCTGCCTTTGCTCACACTGCTGCTCAGCACTGCCTCCAGTGGTGGGAAGCTGCACTGCCTTGGCCTCCTGTCTGTTGTGTTGTGTGGAGACAGGAAGACAGCAGTCTCTGGCCAGGCAGGAGGGTCGCAGCGGACCGCCACCAGAGGGGCAGTGTGCGGTGGGAACCACTGCTTGGTTTCCATGAAAACTGACCAGGATCTGTGACTGTGATTCCTAGCAGCTGCATGGGGAGAGGAGGGTGGTGGTGGTGCACACCGTCCTTTCTGATGGCTGAAGAATATACACCACATCTTCTTATCCATTCATCTGTCCATGGACGTCTGGACTCTTTCCATAGTTTGGCTATAGTGGATATTGCTGCTATGAACAGTGGGGGGCACTGTTCATACTTTTCACTTAATCTATATTTGGGGGGTAAATACCCAGTAGTGCAATTGCTGGGTCATAGTGGAGCTTTTTTTAACTTCTTGAAGAAACTTGATACCATTTTACAGACTGGCTGTACGAGATTTCATTCCCAGTGTAAGAGGGTTCTCCTTTCTATGCATCCTCACCAACATTTGTTGTTCACTGACTTGTTAATTTTAGCCATTTTAACTGGTGTGAGGTGGTATCTCATTGTGGTTTTGAATGTATTTCCCTGATGGATAGTGATGTTGAGCACTTTTTCGGATGTCTGTTGATTGCTTGTTAGTCGTCTTCATAGAAAGGTGTGTTCATGTTTACACACATGTCTTGAGCTAGGGTTATGGAGAGGGCCAGGAGCATGGAAGATATGATCTGCTGAGGTGTAGAGACCTTCATAGAGGTCTGATATGAAGGCTAGAGTTAGGGAGATATCAGGCTCAGGGTTTGTATTCAGTACAGTATTGAAGTATATATAAGCAGGGATTGGCTCAAGATTTCATTCAGATTTCTCTTGTTCTAAATCATTTCTGGAGTTCCAAAATGCATGATTTTATACTCTGTTGAAAAATGTGTCCTCTGGTATTCCACAGGCATCCCCAATCCCTGGGGCTTTGGAGCCAGACCTCTGGAGGTGGTCCTTTAAAAACCCAACATAGGGTTAGGGTTAGGGCTGAAGAGCATTGCAGGTCTGATATGCCGGCTTTGTGGTGAGCTTCCTGGAGGCCTGAGTTGAGAATGTGGGTTACGCAGAGTGTCAGGCTCAGGTTTGGTGGCCAGGGGTTTTGCTGGGATGGGCTCAGGAGGCCTACATATTTCTCCTGCTCTGAAACTTTCTGGAGTCCCAAATGGCATGGGTTCCATCTGTGTGGCTGGCTGAGTCCTCCGGTATTGCTAAGTTGTCCCCAGTCCCTGGAGCTTTGGACCAAGCCATCTGGGGACAGACCATTCAGAACCTAACCTAGGGTTAGGTTTAGTGCCTATGGGCCTGGCAGGTCCGATGTGCCAGCTGCATGGCTGGCTTCCCAGGGGGCTGAGTTGATAGTGTGGGTTAGGGTGAGTGTCAGGCTCAGGGTTGGTGGCCAGGGGGCCGCTGAAAGTGGGGGTTTGCTGGAATGGGCTCAAGGGGGCCTTCCAATTTCTCTGGCCCTAAATCCTTTTTGGAGGCCCAAATGGCATGGTTTCCTTCTGTGTGGCAGGCTGAGTCCTTGGGTATTGCTCAGGTGACCCCAATGCTTGGTTCTTGGGAGCCAGACCTCTGGGGACAGAACTCTCAGAATCGAACCTAGGGTTAGTTTTAGGGCCTAGGGGTATGGCAGTTACAATCTGCTGATTGTGTGGCAAGCCTCCAGGAGCGCTGAGTTGAGGGCATGGGTTAGGGAGAGTGTCAGGCTCAGGATTAGTGTCCAGAGGGCCAATGAAATTGAGGGTTCAGTGTGATGGGCTCAGGAGGGCCTTCATATTTCTCCTTTTCTGAATCCTTTCTGCAGTTCCTAATGATACGGGTTCCTTCTTTGTGGAAGGCTGAGTCCTCTGGTATGGCTCAGGTGTCCCAATACTAGCTATGCCTCTGGGGACAGACCACTCAGAAGAAAGGTAGGGTTAAGGTGAGGGCCTAGGGGCATTGCAGGCCTGATCTGCCAGCACTGTGGGGAGCTTCCCTGGGGGTCTGATTTGAAGGCATGGGTCAGGGTGAGTGTCAAGCTCTGGGCTTGTGACAAGGGGGCCGCTCAAAGTGGGGGTTCAGTGGGATGGGCATGTAGATTTTCCTGCTCTGAATCCTTCCCAGAGTTCCAAATGGCACAGTTTCCTTTTGGGTGGGAGGCTGAGTCCTCTGGTGTTGCTAGGGTTTCCCCAATCCCTGGGGCTTTGGAGCCTAGACTCTAGAGACAGACCCCTCAGAAGCCAGCCAGGGTTAGGGTTTGGGCCTAGGGGCATGGCAGGCCCAATCACCCATAGCTTTGGTGAGCTTCCCAGGGCACTGAGTTGAGGGTGTGTGCCAGGGTGTGTCAGGCTCAGGTTTTGTGGCCAGGTGGCAGCTGTAAGTGGGGGTTCACTGGGTCGGGCATGCAGATTTCTTCTGCTCAGAACCCTTTCCGAAGTACTGTGGGACGTGGGCAGAGCAGGCACCCCGTGCACACCTTCCTCACTGAGGGCACTGCTTTCTTGTTTCCGCTAAGACTGTAAACAAGTGTTCTTTTCAAGATGCATTATTGCCCCATATTTACAGTTTTGTGCTTTTTGTCAGTGATTTATCTTGCTTAAAATAGCCCTAATGGTGAAGTGTGAAGCATAAGAGGGTGCGACGTACATTGGGGAGAAAATATTCATGTTAGATAAGCTTCCTTCTGGCACATAACTACTGGAAACTAAGGAGAATCAGCTGTGTTTTGTTCAGTATGAGGCTTCTCAACTTGGGTGTTTTGAGATCCATCTGTCTAGAGACTTAAAATACAGATTCCTGTCCCCCACCCTTTTCAGGTTCTGGTTCTAAGGTCTGGGGATGGATGTGGAGGTCTGAAGATGGGTGTGGAGGTCTGGGGAAAAGATTTTATTTTATTTGAGAGAGAGAGCACAAGAGGGTAGGGTCAGAGGGAGAAGCAGACTCTCTGCTGCGCAGGGAGCCCGATGCGGGATTTGATCCCAGGACTCTGGGATCATGATCCAAGCCAAAGGCAGTCATTTAACCAACTGAGCCACCCAGGTGCCTGAGACTCTTTTTTTTTTTTAAATATTTTTATTTATTTATTTGAGAGAGAGAATGAAGAGAAAGAGAGCATGAGAGGGGGGAGGGTGAGAAGGAGAAGCAGACTCCCCGCCAAGCAGGGAGCCCGATGCAGGGTTCGATCCTGGGACTCCAGGATCATGACCTGAGCCAAATGCAGTCGCTTAACCAACTGAGCCACCCAGGCACCCGGGTGTGGAGGCTCTTCAGGCATACTGTACGAGGTGTAAGAGTCTCAGGATCTACACTGAGAATCCACTGGTTGAGGCCATGGCCCTGGCTGGTTATAGAGCTCATGTCCCCAGTCTCAGAAGTAGCTGGTGGCCTCATCTCTCTGGGCTAAGGGATGGCCAGTGCTTCTGTAAACATCCAGAAAGAGTGGGAAAGGTCTAGACAGGAAAGGATCATCTGAGTTTTGTGCCCTGCTAAGGCCTCAGTCTTCCCTTTTGCAAAACCAGGATAACCAATAATACTTACTTCACAGGATTTGTTTGCGAATATAATGAAAGAATGTACTTTGAACTTTAAAGTGAACTTAATATTTTTGAACTTATTATTTTTATTCCACTTGTAGAAGAGAGAAGAAGCCAGGGTGGGGGTGGAATTGAGTGCCCAGTACTCTTGGATGCTACCTCTGGATTTTCTGCTGAGTCTTCGAGGTGCCCTTCTCCTTTCAGGTAACCTGGATGGGGAGAAGCATGCGGCAGAGTGAACAGTGGAGGATGTTTTCCTCTGAAAGTTCATGCTGGGCATCTTCCCAGGGTGTCTGGCCAACCAGCTGATCCTAAAGCACCGGGCTAACCAGTTGGAGATCCGTGCCCTGGTCCTGAGGCAGCTGCCTGCACACAAGTTCTACTTCCTGGTGGGCTACAGTGAGACTCTGCTGTCCCACTTTTACAAATGTCCTGTCCATCTACACCTCCAGACTGTGCCCTCCAAGGTCGTGTATACATACATCTAAGACAGTCACCTTTTCTGCACCAAGCTCTAGCCTGTGAAGGACAGAACCATATGGGAAAGAAGTGAAGTAGAAATGGGGAAATACATCACCTCACTGTCTCGAGGATTCCTTTTCAAAGCTGCTGTTGAATAAATAGACCTTCCGTGTTGTCTTGCCTCTTGGTTTGTCTTTCCTCCTTAGAGAAGAGAACTAGAATAGGGTTTCTTCAAGGATGCTCCAAGGCTCCCCAAAAGGCTGCCAGTTGTTTGAGGCTTGGGTAATAGCTACAGTGCAATGAGTCTCTTGTCACTTTACCAGGAACTTTACCTGGAGTTCTTTGTTTTTTCTCAAAGTGGAAGAATCCATTTTTGGTCATTATAAAATAATCAACATTTTTTTTTTTTAAATTTTAAACAGTATGGACATGTGTCAAGTCAACCATGAAAGTTTCTTGTAATTCTTCCATAGAGAGAACTACTGTGAACAGTTTATTTCCAGATGTACTTTTCCCCTCCAAAAATATCTTAATGGATACTCGTTGCTTATTAAATAAGCTTTCAGTTGAGCACCTACTGTAGGCCACAGATTCTTCTGAGTGCTTGGAATCCATCAATGGACAAAACATTCTGTTCCAAGATCCCTGCCTTCATGACACTTGTATCCCTGTGGAGGTCGGCAGGGAGGGTTAGGCAGCACTGAGGACTCCCAAGCAGGTGAGCTCAGTGCAGGAGAGCATTTCAGGAGGTGGCATCTGCAAGAGCTGCATGTGGTGCTGGGTGGTGGGGAAGGGATTGCTGACCAACTTCACTGTGACACTGACCTTGACCCTCACCTTGACTATGACCCTG
This sequence comes from Neomonachus schauinslandi, assembly GCF_002201575.2. Classification (NCBI taxonomy): domain Eukaryota; kingdom Metazoa; phylum Chordata; class Mammalia; order Carnivora; family Phocidae; genus Neomonachus; species Neomonachus schauinslandi. The sequence goes on along the minus strand of NC_058415.1, from coordinate 6,218 downwards.
TTACACTTAACCCTGAACCTCAACCTCACACACCCTAATTCCAACCCTGACCTTGACTTATTACCCTGACTCTGATTCTACCCTAAGCTTTACCCTCACTCTAACAGTACTCTCCCTAATCCTACCCACAACTTGACCTTCACTCAACCTCACTCTTACCTGAGGGTCTCACCCGGACCCTCCCCTGATCATATCTGACTCTGACACTGACGTTGACTACATCCCTCACATAACCCTGATTTTCAGTCAGAACTTCACTCTGAAAATATCCAAATGCTATCTGACCCTTATCACGACCCTGACTTGACTTTATCCTAACTCTAACCCTGAGGCTTGCTTTGACTCTGACCATAATCCTCACCCAGACTCTCATCATGACCTTGACCATAAAACTCAGAGTCATCTAAATTTGACACTTGCCCTGATCTTACCTTATTGATAAACCGGACTCTGAACTTCACCCCAAAACCCAACTGTCACCCAGACTCTGTCCCTCACACAGATCTGAGCCTACTCTTAACCCTGGTCTTGGCCCTGATTCTAACACTCAACAACCCTGGATTGATGGGACTGATTTTCATTCAGGCCCTGAGACACCCTCACACCTTGCTGACAAAACTCAACCTTAACCTGGCCCTGACCCTTCCGACCTTCACTCTGGCACTGACTCCGACCCTGGACTTCATGTGAATTTGACCCTCACCCTCTTCTCGATTCTCACCGTGACACCGACCTTGACCCTTCCACTAACAGAGATCTAACTGAACCTCTGCTGGACTTGATCATGTTCCTGACCCTCATGATCCTGATCCACCCACATACTGATCATGAAACTTCACTTAACCCTGACTTCAACCCTGAACCTTATTCAAATCCTTAACTGACATAGGCCCTTATCCTGTTCTCGACTGTGACCTGATGCACAGCCTTGCTTTGATATTCACCCTATAGACTTACCCAGATCTTGACCCTGATCCATTTTTTTAATTGAAATATATTTGACATGTAACATTGTGTAAATTTAAGGTGTACATGTTGATACATTTATGTATCTTAATACATTATATATCATAATATGATTGCAGCAATTAGCACCTCTATCCTGTTACATAATTTTTCTGTCTTTAGTCGGTAGAATAATTAAGTTCTAGGTTCCTAGCAAGTTTGTTGATTATAATACAATATTGTTGTCCATGCTCACTATTCATTATAAATTTGTACCCTTAGGCAACATCTGCCCTGTCCCCTCCACTCCCCAACCCCTGGTAACTACCATTTTGCTCTCTGTTTTTGTGAGTTTGGCTTTTTTTAGATTACACATATAAGTGAGGTCCTACAGTATTTGTCTTTCTCCGTCTGACTTATTTCACTTAGCATAATTTCCACAAGGTCCACCATGTTGTTGCAAATGGCAGGATGTCCTCTTTTCTCATGGCTGTATAATATTCCATTGTATTTGTTTTTATCCATTAATTTGTTGATAGGCACTTATTGGCTATTGTAAACAATGCTGCAGTAAACATAGGAGTGCATATCTCTCTTCAAAATCCTGTTTTTATTTCCTTTGTGTGTATACCCAGAAATGGAATTACACTGGATCATTGTTGGGTCTATTTTTAATTTTTGAGAATGCTTCATATTGTTTCCATTGTGGTTGAATCAATGTACACGCGCACCAGCAGTGTGAAAGAGTTCCCTTTTCTCCAGACCCTTGCCAGCAATTTTTATCTCTTGTCTTCTTGATAATAGGCCTTCTGACAGGTGTGAGGTAGTATCTCATTGTGGTTTTGATTTGCATTTCCCTGATGAGTGATGTGGAGCATCTTTTCATGTGTCTGTTGGCCATTGGGATGTGTTCTTTGGAGAAAGGTGTCGTTCCAACCATTTTTCAGTCAGATTGTTTTTGATTTTGAGTTGTATGAGTTCTTTATATATTTTCAGTAATAACTCCTTATCCAGGGTGCCTGGGTGGCTCAGTCGTTAAGCATCTGCCTTTGGCTCAGGTCATGATCCCACGGTCCTGGGATCGAGCCCCGCATCAGGCTCCCTGCTCCGTGGGAAGCCTGCCTCTCCCTCTCCCACTCCCCCTTCTCGTGTTCCCTCTCTTGCTGTGTCTGTCTCTGTCAAATAAATATATAAAATCTTTAAAAAAAAAAAAAACTCCTTATCCAATGTATGTCTTGCAAAAATTTTCTTCCATTCTATAGAGTGCTTTTTTGTCTTGTTAATGGTTCCTTTTGCTGTGCAGAAGGTTTTAAGTTTCCTGGAGCCCTATTTGTTCATTTTCACTTTTGTCTTTGGTGCTGGTGGTGTCATATTCAAGGAATCATTGCCAAAAGCAACGTTAAGGAGCTTCTTCCCTATATTTACTTCTAGGAGTTTTATAGTACCAGGTCCTTCTGTTTCAGTCTTTAATCTATTTGAGTGAATTTTTGTGACTGGTGGGTCTAATTTCATTGCATGTACTCATCCAGTTTTCCCCACCTCACTTGTTGACAGGCTGTCCTTTCCCCATTGTGTGTTCTTGGCTTCTTTGTTGAATAATTTTTTGACTGTCTAAGCAGGGGTTCACTTCTGTGCCTTCTATTCTGTTCCATTGGTCTATGTGTCTATTTTTGTCTGTCTATGCAGTAACGTACTGTTTTTATTCCTGAAGCTTTGTAGTATAATTTGAAGTCAGGAAGTGTGATATGTCTGGTTTTGTTCTTTTTTCCTCAAGAAGGACATTTTAACAATATAAATTTTTCTGATCCATGAACAGAGTATGTCTTTCCATTTGTTTGTCTTTCCATTTCTTTGATTTCTTTTAACAAAGTCTTATAGTTCACTGTACAGGACTTTCGCATCCTTGGTTAAATTTATTCCTAATATTTTATTGTTTTTGATGCTATTGTTAATGGGGTAGTTTTCTTTATTTCTTTTTCAGATGTTTCATTCTTAGTGTATAGGAACATAAACGATTTCTGTAAGTTGATTCTGTATCCTGCAACTTGACTGACCTCTAACAGCCTTTTAGATTTTCTATAGACCGAATCATATTCTCTGTAAACAGTGACAGATTCACTTCTTCCTTCCTGATTTGGATGCCTGTTATTTCTTTGTCCTAATTGCTTTAGCAAGGACTTCTAATACCAAACTGAATAAGAGTGGTGTGTGTGGGCATCCACGTCTTGTTCCTGCTTCTTGAGGAAGGGCTTTCAATTTTCACCAGCAAGTATAACGTTAGCCATGGGCTCATAACGTATGGCCTCTAATATATTGAGGTATGTTCCTTTTATACCTGATATGCTGAGGTTTTTACGAAATAATGTATTTTGTCAAGTGGTTTTTCTGCATCTATTCAGATGATCATGTGATTTTTTCCCTTTCATTTTATTAATGTGATGGATCACATTTATTGATTTGTGTATGTTTAATGATCCTTGCATTCCAGGGATAAATCCTACTCGCTCATGATGTATAATCCTTTTTATATGTTCTTGAATTCAGTTTGGTAATATGTTGTTGAGAGTTTTTGCATCTGGATTCATCAGAGATATTGGTCTGTAGGTTTCTTCGCTTGTGGAGTCCTTCTGTGGCTTTGGTATCAGGGCAATGCCAGCCTCGCAAGGGGATTTTGGAAGTATTCCCTCCTCCTCAATGTTTTGGAAGAGTTTGAGAAGAATTGGTGTTAATTCTTCTTTGACTGTCTGGTAGAATCTCTAGTGAAGCTGTCTGGTCCTGAGGGAGGTTTCTGTGTTGGAAGGTTTTTGATTCCTGATTCAATTTCTTTAGTCTCTATTGGTTTGTTCAGATTTTTTATTTCTTCCCGATTCAGTTTGTAGGTTGCTTGTTTCTAGGAATGGATCTGTTTCTTCTAAGTTATCTGAGTTTTTGGCTCGTAATCGTTTAGTCTCCCAAACCCGTTTTTCTGCAGTCTCAGTTGTAATGTCTTTTTCTTTTCTTTTTAAAAAGTATTTTATTTACTTATTTGAGAGAGAGAGAGAGCACAAGCCAGGGGAGGAACAGAAGGAGAGGGAGAGAGACAAGCAGACTCCGTGCTGAGCAGGGAGCCTGACGTGGGGCTTGATCCCATGACCCTTCCCCAATCATAGCAAGTCAGGGTGGGGCAGGCTCGTCAACTTCCTTGGATCTGCAACCCCCTTCACGGTCCTGTCCATCTACTTTCTGATGCACAGGTGCATAGAAATCTGGGTGTCCTGGTGTGATGAGCAGAGGCACTTTTGTTTGATTATGAATGTCGAAGTAGTTGTAAATAAAAGGGGAGAGGAAAAAAGGGAAGACTCTTGCAGCCACCATGCTGATGGCACACTTGGCCCTGATCCTGACCTTACACTCATCCTATCCTTGGTTCTGAACATGATCCTTACCTTGGAAATAACCTGACTTTGACCTTCACCCTGTTACTGATCTTGCAGTGTACCCTTAACCTGATTCTGAATCTGGCATTCTCCATGATACCGACCCAGAATTGACCCTTACCTTCACTCTGACTCTGATCTTGACTTTGACCTGGAACCCTCTCTCACCCTGAACCTGAATTGGACCCAACTGTCACAGTAATCTGGATCCTAATATTCAAAATGAGTCATAATTTGACATTCACTCTGACCATTTACTAAAACTGACCCTGACATTAGCCCTAAAGCACTGATTATGACCCTGACCCTGCTTACCCTGATTCTTATCTTCACACTAACCTTGACCTTTGGGGTGACCTTGACCCTCATCCCCACCCTGACCCTGCACCTAACCTCCGTAGTATTCTGACACTAACCCTCTGTCAGTATGTGCAAAGATATACCAACCATATCTTTGCAGACAAACTGTGAGATGGCCTATGGGTTGGGATTCCATTGACCTCACCAAGTCTCATTATAACCAGTGTAAGAGGTTTCTGTGACACTGACATGACCTTTGTTCCCAGAATATGCCACATGAAGAGCCACGTGAGAGCCTGGGGGTCCAGAAAAGTTAAATGGGTTATTGTGGCTCTAGCTAAAGCCCCTCTGGGGGATCATGCTGGAGGCCATCTCTGATCTTAGTCTGGCTCTGTCACCGATTTTCAATTATAATTTAGGTGAGTCACTTAATCTGAACTTCAGGCTCATCATTTCTAAAATTAGGAAATGTTTTTAGATTCATTTATTCATTGAAGAACTATGTAGTGAACTCCTATTAAGTGGTAGGCAGTCTCCAAGATTGATTCTATCTCAGGAATTCTGACTCCCACCCTCCCCGCTCACACTGACTTCCCCCATTTGACACAATGGCTGTTCCACGGAAATTCCATAGGGCAACATTGGACTAGCAACTGTCTTCTGGGTGTGCCCCCATGCCATTTGATGTGGCTGAGGGGCCCTGAGCAATTCCACACCCATACCCAAGGTTTTGGCTAATTTGCCTTGTGCTGTCTTACTTGCACAAGAACAGCAGTGCCTGGATCAGGCCTTCAGTTCAACAGTTGCAAGATGAGCCGGCTTAGTGAGGACCTTGCCCAGGACACTAGCCCCATGACACTGTGAGGGTGTTTCCAGTTCCCAGTTAAGTCATGCAATGCAACAAGTGATTATACATCAGGGTGGATGATGCAAAGTACAGTGCAGTGAGAACATGACAAAAACATTTAAATGACAGAATAGTATGTAGGTAAACATACTATATACTATGTAAGTGAAGGGAAAGGTAAACAACGGGGTCAGAAAGAGGAATGGGAGTTTCGAGAAGCAGGCTGGAGTAGTCAGGGGGTGGGGGGTGTCTCATGGAGGAAGTGACCAAGGACACCTGTCACCCTTTACAACAGTGCAGCATCAGGGTTTGAGCTCTGCTTGACCCACGACCCCCAGGGGCATTGGGGGCATTCTAGCTCCAGAGGATCTACAGGCTGCAAATCAGCCTGAGTCTAGCATCCGTGGTATGTCTTCTTTGCTCCCAGGTGTGGCTCTTTCTCTGCCTCTTGAGGCTGTTGAATCTCATTTTATTTTCCTCTGAAGTGCACTATTTTGTGTGGGTTCAGTATTGTTAGTTGACACAAATTCTTTGTGAAAACAAGTGGAGTATAAATCATACTTGTTTCCTAATTAGATCTGAACATATTCAAGAATAACAGCTTTTCCCCAGGCCCCTGGGTCTTCATCTGCTCACCAACGCTGAGATTTTTAAAAACATTACATTTTTAACAGTTTCAAAGAATTAGTTTGGTTTTTTAAAAATTCAAG
>NC_058414.1:105881660-105934835 GCF_002201575.2 Neomonachus schauinslandi | reverse complement strand
AAAGACAGTCTCTTCAACAAATGGTGTTGGGAAAATTGGATAGCCACATGCAGAAGAATGAAACTGGACCATTTCCTTACACCACACACAAAAATAGACTCCAAATGGTTGAAAGACCTCAATGTGAGACAGGAGTCCATCAAAATCCTAAAGGAGAACACAGGCAGCAACCTCTTTGACCTCAGCCGAAGCAACTTCTTCCTAGAAACATCGCCAAAGGCAAGGGAAGCAAGGGCAAAAATGAACTATTGGGACTTCATCAAGATAAAAACCTTTTGCACAGCAAAGGAAACAGTCAACAAAACCAAAAGACAACCGACAGAATGGGAGAAGATATTTGCAAATGACATATCAGATAAAGGGCTAGTATCCAAAATCTATAAAGAACTCATCAAACTCAACACCCAAAGAACAAAGAATCCAATCAACAAATGGGCAGAAGACATGAACAGACATTTTTCCAAAGAAGACATCCAAATGGCCAACAGACACATGAAAAAGTGCTCCATATCGCTCAGCATCAGGGAAATCCAAATCAAAACCTCAATGAGATACCACCTCACACCAGTCAGAATGGCTAAAATTAACAAGTCAGGAAACAACAGATGTTGGCGGGGATGTGGAGAAAGGGGAACCCTCCTACACTGTTGGTGGGAATGCAAGCTGGTGCAGCCACTCTGGAAAACAGTATGGAGGTTCCTCAAAAAGTTGAAAATAGACCTACCATATGATCCAGCAATTGCACTACTGGGTATTTACCCCAAAGATACAAATGTAGGGATCTGAAGGGGTACGTGCACCCCAATGTTTAGAGCAGCAATGTCCACAATAGCCAAACTGTGGAAAGAGCCAAATTGTCCATCGACAGATGAATGGATAAAGAAGAAGTGGTATATATATATATACAATGGAATATTATGCAGCCATCAAAAGGAATGAGATCTTGCCATTTGCAATGACGTGGATGGAACTGGAGGGCATTATGTTGAGCGAAATAAGTCAAACAGAGAAAGACATGTATCATATGATCTTACTGATATGAGGAATTCTTAATCGCAGGAAACAAACTGAGGGTTGCTGGAGTAGGGGGTGGGGTGGGAGGGATGGGGTGACTGGGTGATAGACACTGGGGAGGGTAGGTGCTCTGGTAAGCGCTATGAATTGTGCAAGACTCTTGAATCTCAGATCTGTACCTCTGAAACAAATAATGCAATATATGTTAAGAAGAAAAAAAAAAGAAGAAGGTAGCAGGAGGGGAAGAATGAAGCGGGGGAAATCGGGAGGGGTAGACGAACCATGAGAGATGATGGACTCTGAAAAACAAACTGAGGGTTCTAGAGGGGAGGGGGGTGGGAGGATGGGTTAGCCTGGTGGTGGGTATTGAGGAGGGCACATTCTGCATGGAGCACTGGGTGTTATGCACAAACAATGAATCATGGAACACTACATCTAAAACTAATGATGTAATGTATGGGGATTAACATAAGAATTAAAAAAAAAAAAAGAAAAAGAAAAAATATCCCGGGAACTGGTTTTGCTGATTACTGATAACCTACACTTCCAATCTACACTCATGGTTGAGAAAGTTAGCTTCTTGAGTAAACTTGCTCTGGATATTCTGAAATGGTAGAATTCTTGGGCTTTATACTCATGAAAATAACAAAGATAACACAGCTTGCTACCATAATTCCGACCTTTTGCTCTGGTGGATTTCAAGTGGTAGAGTCCTTCAAACTGCCTTTTCCCCTTATGGAACCCTCATTTGCTGAGGAGTGGAGTGCAGGTGGGACACATCCACCCCTCACCCTGAGAAGATGTTAGTAAATCTGAAATCAACTGAAAATATGCTGGAGTGTTCTTTTCCCGTTTCTAACATTTATTGAAAATATATTTTATGCCAGGACTATGCTACGTGCTTTTGCATGGAATATATGATAACTCTGAGAGAAATTACTATCTCCCTTTTAAATATGAGAAAATGGAGATCAGAGAGTTTAAGCGATATATTCAAAATCCCACACTCTTTTTTTTAATTTAATTTAATTTTATTATGTTACGTTCATCACCATACAATACATCATTAGCTTTTGAGGTAGTGATCCACGATCCATTGTTTTCGTATAACACCCAGCGCTCCATGCAGTACGTGCCCTCCTTAATACCCATTACCGGGCTAACCCATCCCCCCACCCCCTCCCCTCTAAAACCCTCAGTTTGTTTCTCAGAGTCCATAGTCTCTCATGGTTCGTCTCTCCCTCTGATTTCCCCCCCTTCATTTTTCCCTTCCTTCTCCTGATGTCCTCCATGCTATTCCTTATGTTCCACAAATAAGTGAAACCATATGATAATTGACTTTCTCTACTTGATTTATTTCACTTAGCATAATCTCCTCCAGTCCCATTCATGTTGATGTAAAAGTTGGGTATTCATCCTTTCTGATGGCTGACTGGATATTCCATTGTGTGTATGGACCACATCTTCTTTATCCATTCATCTGTTGAAGGGCATCTCGACTCTTTCCACAGTTTGGCTATTGCGGATATTGCTGCTATGAACATTGGGGTGCATATGGCCCTTATTTTCACTGCATCTCTGTCTTTCGGGTAAATACCCAGTAGTGCAGTTGCTGGGTCATAGGGTAGCTCTATTTTTAATTTTCTGAGGCACCTCCACACTGTTTTCCAAAGTGGCTGTACCAACTTGCATTCCCACCAACAGTGTAAGAGGGTTCTCCTTTCTCCACAACCTCTCCAACATTTGTTGTTTCTTGCCTTGTCAATTTTTGCCATTCTAACTAGTGTAAGGTGGTATCTCAATGTGGTTTTGATTTGAATTTCCCTGATGGCTAATGATGATGAACATTTTTTCATGTGTCTGTTAGCCATTTGTATGTCTTCTTTGGAGAAGTTTCTGTTCACGTCCTCTGCCCATTTTTGACTTGATTATTTGTTTTTTGGGTGTTGAGTTTGAGATGTTCTTTATAGATCTTGGAAATCAGTGTTTTGTCTGCAGTGTCATTTGCAAATATCTTCTCCCATTCTGTGGGTTGCCTCTTTGTTTTTTTGACTGTTTCCTTTGCTGTGCAGAAGCTTTTTATTTTGATGAAGTCCCAAAAGTTCATTTTTGCTTTTGCTTCACTAGCCTTTGGAGATGTATCTTGAAAGAAGTTGCTGTGGCCCATGTCAAAGAGGTTACTGCCTATGTTCTCCTCTAGGAAAATCCCACAGTCTTTAAGGGTTCCACTCTTCCCACTGTTCCAGGGGCTGTCTGGTATAGTGTTGTACAGACAGCATTTCTGTTTCTCCCTCAGTGTTTGTGGTGTGGTGCTGTACCTTCACTTTTCACAGAGCAAAATCATTTCACTCCAGAAGGCTTCAAAATGAGCTCCATATAAAAGGTAATCCAGAAAACTTGTCTAAGGATGTCTCCCAACCTCAGGGTGTGAAAGACACTGCTTCTGGGCCACACATATGCCGTGTCTTTTTTTTTTTTTAAGATTTTATGTATTTATTTGACAGAGAGAGGCACAGCGAGAGAGGCACATGCTCATCAGACATTCAACATAACCTCAGATGTCAGCAACACAGAGCTCTGGGACTCTTACACTTGTCTTCTGCAGCGACAAACCCATGGACCTTCTGATCCACCTCCATGTTGGAAGAAGGTGGAGTGGGGCACAGGTGAGACAGGAGGGTTATTCTCTCACCTCACTGATAGCATGATGTAATAGATCATTGGTTGTGGGATCCAAACAGAACTAATTCAAATCCATACCTTTTAGCTGTACCAACGTAGGCAAGTTATTAAAGTTCCTTGAACTCTAATTCCTTCATCTATACAATGGGGATAATGTTGCTTACCTCATTCGGCTGTCATGAAAAAAAGAATGTAAAATGTCTAAGGCAGCAATGGATGAGAAAGCACGCAATGAGAGGTAGCTCTTATTATTAGAATTCTGTATAATTCCCTAAAGTAAATAGCAGTATGAAGGCAAAATTGAGGGAAAGATTCATGATAGCTACAGAGGTTGGTTCAGCAGGGGAATGACTGACTGCATGCATGGAGGTGATTTCCACGTGGTTGAGTAATGACTCCAGGATGCTCATTCCCAAGAACCTGCCTGTCCTTGATCTTGGAGGACAGTAAAATGACCTTGACATTTCAGCTGTTACCTGGAGTCCTAGAAAAATCCTCCAGCTTGAATTCCACTGAATCTAGAATTTAAAGTTTCCCATTAGGGATGCCTGGGTGGCTCAGTCAGTGAAGCATCTGCCTTCAGCTCAGGTCATGATCCGGGGGTCCTGGGATTGAGCCCTGTGTCTGGTTTCCTGTTCAGCAAGGAGCCTGCTTCTCCCTCTCCCTCTCCCTCTGCCTCTCCCCCCTGCACATGGACTCTCTCTCTCTCTCTCTCTCAAATAAATAAATAAAATCCTTTTAAAAACATTTAAAAAATAGTTTCCCATTAAACATTTATTCCCATTAGCCTATTATTAATCTCAACCACCAGCACATACAGTGAAAACTACACATAACTTAGCGTATTTGCCTGTCTTCTGCATACCACAGGCTCCCCTCTCCCCAAATCCAATATATGTAGTTTATTGCAATATGTAACAATAAATGATATCTAACAATAAGAGATCATTTAAAACACCAGAGAGAAAAATGTAAAAGAAAATGGCAAGGAAAAGGGGAAATTTGGAAACAGATAGCAAAGGAGAAAATAACCGAAGTCACCTAAGGAACACATAGAAAAATAGCTTTCTTATGAAACCGCATTTGACCCCTCTCTGCTGGGTGCCCTCATGGGGTGACTGTTGGGTTTCCCAAGTGTGCAGTCCCTGCTTATCTGCAGAAAGCACCAGTTTGTGAGTCTCAAGGGCTTACTCCCTCTGACCTCTGGGAAGCCCTTCTGGGGAGGAAGCAGTGGGGGGTAAACATGATCCTGAGCCCCAGACTCAAAATCGACCTGAGCTTTTAGTGATGTCCAATGCCCCATCTTCCAGACTTGGAGTGACTTGAGATGCACCAAAGGGCAGAGAACTAACAAGAACACAAGAGACCCAGACAGCCAACCACCCTCATCAAAAGGTCTCCCAGTGAGCTGCTAATCTTGGCCAACCTAAGGAGTGAGCTGAGGGTGACATGAGGGTCACAGGGCACCAGACCAAGCCTCATTCTCCATTGCTGCTGCCCAGAAGGATGCCAGATTGAGCCCTGGAGGAAGGACCTTCTGATCACTGCTCATGTTGCAGGTAGTGCACTGACGGGTGCACAGAGCTCACTGGGAACCCGGAGCTTGCTCACCTGCCAAGGGCAGATCTCTTAATGAACCTTTTACATGAATCACCCTCCCTCCCCAGGGTCCCTCAGGTGGGCTACGAGTGAAGAAGTTTCTAGAGTTAGGTTAGGTGGGTTGTTAGCAGCTGCCTGTGAGCAAATGATTGGGGGCCTGGAAATGGAATGTCCCTCTCTGCCCCTGGCTGGTCACTGGAATCAGAGGTGCCTCTCATGTCAAGCCCAGCCCCTTTCCTTTGATAAAAATAGATGGCGCATCTGGGGTTGTTGCAGCTTTCGCTTGCAACCTCCCACGGGAGCCGGGGCAGCATCTGCCCCGTGCCCACATGGGTTTCAGGCACAAGGAAGGGCTGCCCTGAATGCTGCCCCTCTCTGACCAGCGGGAGAGCTTCGTTACCATGTGTCTATTCACAGTACCTATGCTCTCAACACTTTATAGATAAATTCAAATTTCTGAAAATCATTTTTCTGGTGACCCCGTTTTCCCCATGAAGCTCCATTCAGTTTAATCAACTGAAAATAACCTTCATCTCTTGCTTAGAGGGTGCCCCAGGGAACCCATTTGTATGAGGATTCAGAGAAGAAAAATGGGTCCTTAACCTCCTTCAGAACTGCTGTATCCACACAAGTAGACCTGGAAAAAATTATTAATTATTTTTCAGCTGGGAGGGATTTATTGGAGAATTTCAATCATGGGTTCTTGGCTGAAACATGTTGCCTTCCCCCCAAATTAGTAATTTTTTTTTACCATCAGTTGCGTACAACACCCAGTGCTCATGACATCATGTGCTCTCTTCAATGTCCATCACCCAGTTACCCCATCTCCCCCCCCCACCTCCCCTCCAGCAACCCTCGGTTTGTTTCCTATAGTTAAGAGTCTCTTATGGTTCGGAGCAGCTTCTTTCAGATTCCTGGGTATGCCTGGCTCTAAATAAAGGTTTCTTTCTTGTATTTGCACTTACAGGAGAAAAATTTCTAAGCTTTTGCTCATGTACTGATAACTTGCCCAAAGCAAAGATGCCCCAAATCTTCCTCCTTACATCTGTGTTTTAGGCCCTGACCTTTCCAGGCTTCTATTGGCCAGAAACAGGGACTGTAATAGTAGGTATGCATGGCGAAGGTGAAAAAGGACAAGATATATTATGGGGTTTCTGATATATATATATATTTTTAAAGATTTTATTTATTTATTTAACAGAGAGAGACACAGCGAGAGAGGGAACACAAGCAAGGGGAGTGGGAGAAGGAGAAGCAGGCTTCCCACTGAGCAGGGAGCCCGATGCGGGGCTCGATCCCAGGACCCTGGGATCATGACCTGAGCCGAAGGCAGGCGCTTAACGACTGAGCCACCCAGGCGCCCCTCTGATACATATTTTTTTATGATACAGTTTAAAACTGAGGAAAATTGTGCTGAACTATTTTTTCCTACCCTAAGTTCCTGGTTGTTTATTGGGCCAGTAACCTTTGTTGACCTCTGACACATGACTGAGTTCCTACAACAAGTCATGGACTCTTCTCTGTTGTCCTGAGTTTTTTGCTTCCTAACCCCAGCTTGCCTTTCCTTGAATCTACGTCCTCAGATGGCTGTTTTCTTCTGCTCTCTGATCAGGGATGGCATGATTTTAGAGCCCAGGGAAACTCTTCAAGGAAGGGATTCCAGGGACCGAAAGTGGCAAGCATATCTCAGGTCACTACAGCTGGTCACATCTGCTTCACAGTAGCAGACTGGAGAGCAGAAGACAGAGAAAGAAGAGTGTGGGCTGCTGGGGCACCTGGGATGCACCTCACTGTCCACCCTGCACCTTCAGTGTAGACGCCCCACCTATGTCTGCCCTCGAGCATGTGGGTACAGTGGCAGCTGTGCTGAGGGGACAGTGTGTGCGAGAGATACTGAGACCGAGACAGAAAAGAGGGACAGAGGACAGAGAGGGAGGTTTCATGGCCGGTGGAAGGCTCTCTTTTCTTTTCCTCACTGGAAATCTAAAAAAAAAAGTGAGTCTTTGGTGTATCTGAAAATAGAGAGCTTACTTTCTTGGCCCCTTCTCCTCTGCATTTAGATAGCTTTCTCACTGACTCTTCACATCTTTTCAGAGTGGGGGCACCTGGTCTAGTCAAGTGGCTTTCCTATGAGAACCCAGTGGTGAAAATGCCAGGGGGAAAAGGTATCTGATATACAGTAAACATTCAATATATTTCATTATTTTTAATTATCATCATAATTAACCAGCTAGATACTCAGTGAAAATATATTTTTTCCACTCGATATTGAAAGCACAGGAATTTTTTATATTAAAATATCTTTTTAAAAAAACCTTTAAGAATAGGTTCTAATATAATAGAGACCTAACAGGTAATCCCTGTGAGACTAATTGCGGTGAGTTGGCTGCTTCCTTTCATAACTTAACACGGAGGCTTACATGTGACCTGCTGGTTTACATGTGTCCAGTGCATTGGACTCAAGCTGGAAACACTCTGATCAGAAAATGTAACCATTATATTACCTGCTTTCTAGGCAGAACACATGGATCCCCATCTCTTTCTCAGCTCCAACCTTACATACTCATTGAATAGCTCATTTTCTGTGTCTCAGCCATGAAGCTGGATGCTGACCACAAAACACACGTTGTTCGTCCTTCCTCGTGGAGCTTCTAAGTCAAGATGTACAACAAAAAAAGGGCAGAAAGACAGACAGGAAAATAAAACTTGTGTGTAGGTTCTTAATGACTCTTGGTAAGAATCAGTAGGGCTGCTTGTACTTACTTTCATTGTTTGCTTTCCTGTCATTTTCCAAAAAGCAACAAAAAAGACTGACTTCTCTAAAAGTGAAGAACTAAAGGGCATTCTCTTTATTTTCATTCAGAGACAGACAGGTATTCCTCAGGCTAGAGAAGCCTGAACCAAGTTCAGTGTCTGTACCCAGGACACCTGACACCCTCCAGTCAGTCATTAATCATTGGCTGGGGCAAGTTTATGTATTACAATCGAGAAAAAAAAATTCTAAAAACTATGAAATTTACCGTTTTTTCTTTCCCTGAAAAGTTTCTGGAACTTCATGACTTATTGCAACAATAGAGTTAGTGTTTTCTTAAGAATTTTATACAAGAAAAAAGGAGAGTGAGCCTATCAATCCCAAGAGAGAGAAGCCAACCCTTGATGGCTCCTAAAGGCCAGTCAGATGCCTTTGGACCTCCTCGTGACTGACTTCCTGCTCCTAAATGCCAGTATGATGGCTCCTTTGGACTTCATCGTGACTGACTTCCCTGCTCCTAAATGCCAGTCTGATGGCTCCTTTGGACTTCATCGTGACTGACTTCCCCGCTCCTAAATGCCAGTCTGATGGCTCCTTTGGACTTCATCGTGACTGACTTCCCTACCCCATTTGGCGCTAGTATACACCTCCTCTGGATGCCTTCTCCTTCTGGGTCTAAGACACCTCTCTCTCTTGTTTTTCCTTCTGCCTCTCTAGCAACTCTTCTTCTGCCCCTGCAGGGGGCTCCTCTCCTTTTCTCTGACTGATCCTCTTCTGCTGCCCCCCTGTCGAGACTTCTTGGCCCCTCAGCCTTCCTCTCGCCTCTACACACTTCCTCTCAGCCACGCGGTCAGTCATTTGGCAAGAGTAACACGGGTCATATAGACGCAGTACTTTATGAGGTATAGAGTGGAGTCACATCATACATGCATCTGAGTTTCATGCATTCTACATTGCAAAGCAAAAACAAACAAACAAAAAATGTACACGTGCCCAAGGAAGAACAAGATGGGGGTGATAATCTGCTGTTTCCCCTGCCCCCATAAGGTATCTTGTTGGGCTGGTTACAGTCAGGTCTTTAAAAATAATTTTTAAGAGTATGCAACATACTTCCTAAACACAAGCCAGACTGGTACTCAATTCAGGAGGCAGAAATCTGTTCAGATGCTGAAGGGGAATGCTGCATGAGCATTACTGAGAGAAATCTATCTCCCTATGTCATATTGTCACTTATAGGTGACATAATGAAATTGACTATGTGCCATTTCTGATCTCAGATGACTTGAGACCTTCCAGAATAAGAATACCACCATAGACGAGAAGTTACGATGATCACAATGGAAAGATAAAAGGAGGACATGTAAAGGTGTCACGAAGAGTATAGAGGAGAATCCTGTTCAGGATTGACATTTCTTTTAAAAGATAATTGTGTATTATTATCCTGAACTATTTCTGCAGCCCGCAATTATACTGAAAATTCATGTGAGTTACCCAACAGTCTTGCCTATAACTAAAAGCAGCTCGCTATTTCTGTGGACTCAGACCCAAATCTTCCTCTTCTCTCTACATTTTTCCTGCTCTTTTATTTATATTTTTGAGTTTGAAAATGCTCCATAGCCTCAGAATGCATGAGGCCAAATTAACAGAACACGCAAGGCTGATCCAAAAAACTGAAGCAATCAACGAATGCCAAGTGAACCACAAGAAGGCTCTTCTCCTTAGGGACATGTCAGCCTGAAAGGCAGTCATACCATGCTCTGAAAACAGGACAGAGAAAAGATTGCTCCCAAACTCCCAGCCTAGAACTTGCTTTGGGGCTGAGGAAGAGATTAGCCATCAGGGGAGAACCAGCAAAGTCTAAATTCAGAATTTTTATGCTAAATAAGATTATGGCAATACATTTCATAAAATGATCTTAATGTAGATGTGTTTGTTATGTTAATAGTCTCCTGCCGCATAAGATGTTTTCTCAAAAAAGCTTCTGTACCAACCTTCAAAAAAAATAGAACCTCAGAGGTTCAAATGTTAGCTTATTTGGAAAAGATGATGGGAAGCATAGGACTTTGGTTAGACTTAGCATGATTTTGATAATGGACACTTGTTTGTATTTAGGTTACTCCTTTCCCCCCTTCCTTCCCTCCCTCCCCCTCTCTCTCCCACCCTCCCTCCTTCTCCCCTCCCTCTCTCTCTCCCTCCCCCTCTCTCTTTCTCCTACCCTCCCTCCCTCCCTCCTTCCCCCTCCCTCCCCCTCTCTCCCACCCTCCCTCCTTCCCTCCCTCTCTCCCCCCTCCCTCCATCCTTTCCCTCTCTCCCCCCTCCATCCCTCCCTCCCTCCTTTTTTCTTTTCTTCCCCCTCCCCTTTCCTCTCTCCCTCCTTTCTTCTTTCCTTCCTTCCATTCATTCTCTATCCACCCATTCAGTCAGTCAGTCAGTCAGTATTTATTCAGTCCATACAAGACGTGGGGGGGGCAGTTTGGGTGAGGCGGGACAGGTACTCTGTCAAGCACTGGGGGATTTACAAAGAAATGCAATACTCCATACACAATCTACTCTCTAGGAGATGAAAATGAAATCATACACACTTGACACTGTATTACCAATACTAGACGAGCAAAACAAGTGGTACAGTAAGTTCTATAAAGGCTCACAGAAGAGAAATATCACTATGGGCTATGAGGGGAGATGAGGGACAAGTTTATGGCATATATGAAGCTCGATGTAGTTTATACAGCTTCATGGGTGAAAAGGTGTGCACAAATTAAAGGCAATTATTATCTGCTCGATTCAAATTTCTTATAGCTTAGTTTTTGTTTGTTTGTTTTTATAAAATCTGAATCTAAGTATCTTTAGAGGGAAAATTCCTAACAAACTCTATTTCCTTCACCCCATATTGCCTACAGACCTTTATTGAATAATAATGATGTACACGTACAGTTACCTACTATATTTTATTAAGATTCTTTTTGCTTGACATTATCTCATATAAAGTTTACATCCTTATTATTATATTTGGCTACTTAATCGTGGATTGGGTTCATATAATAGCAACTTGCTTAGTATTCCCTTGCTATTGGACACTGAAATTTTAATTTTTTCTGTCATAAATTATATTTGACTCTATTTTGGTTCTTCTTTGGAATTGGGTCTGGATGTGTAATACAGTCCAAAAGACATAAACAATTCCATTTCACATAGGGCTAGATTGCCTTTCAGAAACATTGCTGGTGTTACTAGGAATGTACAATCCTTCCTCTATCCTCACCAACATTTTCTGTTATTCTTATTTATAGTTGCTAGTTTGGGGAATCTTTAATGGTAACTTACAGTTGCTCTAATTTCTATTGCTTTATCCTCCCTAGGAAGGTTGTGAGTTTGAGCTCTGGCTGGGGAGCACACTGATTTTCTCCCCTTGGCAGGAGTGTAACAGGGTTACACTTCAAGGGGTGCATGGCCTCATGAATGTGTCTGGGCCGTATGGATGCCCATGGATCATGTTTTGATTGAGATAATCCTGGTTAAAACCTGTCATCTCCTCTGTCACTCTCACAAGTGTCCCGGTTTGGGGGATAATTATGTGGTCACCTTAGTGATGGAGGAGGGGGCAAGCCAGCCAGATAGATTTGTGACATCACCCACCTTCACATGTGCCCAAATTCTGGACTGTGAGGTCTGAGCTCCAGCTCTGTCTTCCTGTGAGAGTTCTTGGCTCTGTTTCTTCATGAATAAGTGGTATTTTCACACTTCTGACTAGTCTAAGTTTTATATATTTGGGATTTAGACTTTTATCACTTAAATTTATCATCTGTGATTTTTCTAATTCTGTAGCCTTCCTTTTAAACCTTAGTTTATTAAACTTCATTTAATTCCTATGTCTCTGAACACATTCTCCTTCTCTATGATGATAAATTCCATTTCTCCCATAGTCTGGAATAGATCTTACTTCTTCAGATAGAACAATTCTGTTATTTCGGTATTTTTATGTGTAAGTCAGATAATTCGATAATTTAGTGCATTGTATGGTATCTGTTATGGATCTAAGTTAGTCCACTTTCATGGTGATGATTAATATCTCTTGTATTACATTTTCTTTTAAAATGGACACAAAAGGAACGTTTTTGGAACATTACCCTTTGATGATTGTATATTAAACACTTATGCCAGATGGAAAACCATGCATTGATACACTTTACAGTATCCAGGGAGTAATAATTATAAAGTCAGACAGCAAAGGGAGATATCATTTGAAGATGACATTAAGCAAAAGCAAAAGGCTTTTCTTGAGCCTAATGACTACTATTCTTTGGGAGATGAGATAACAAAATCTTCCAAATACAGAAATGTTTCCCTCTGTCTTGGTAGATGGAAACCACAGATATTTAGGATGAGAAACTTCCAAAAGATGACCATGGAGGGAGACTCATTCTGGGTTGCTGGTCATTTTGCCAGCTTGATTGCACCCAAACTTGTGTGTGTATATATGGACACATGCATTTGTCTAAGGATAGTGTCCATCATTTTCACCAGATCTGAAAAGTGTCCATGATACCTCTATGACTGGGAACAACCAGTCTTTTCATTTCATAGATGCAGTTACTGATCCACAAAAAATAACACCAATGCACAAAGCTAAAAATCTGATTAATGAGCAAGCCAAGAGTAGAACTTGGAATTGGGTCTTTTGATTCTTTCCATCCCAGTCTGCTGTAGAAAGCTGCCTATATCTATTTTCAATAAGAGCTTCTTTCTCTTCTGCCTCCCAACATCAATGTGTACTTGCTGCCCAGGGTCAGCCCTAGGCAAAAGTGTGGAGGGGTAAACTTTTGGCAGCTTACCTTATTCTTCTCAGCACCCGTTCTGTCTTTATGCCCCTGTACTTGTTACTATGTTTCCCCATCGGATCCTATCAATTTCCAGTTGTAGTCACCTATCAGAAATCTTTGTTGGGTGCAGGGGTGAGCATTAATAAATATCAGTTCTCTGAGAAGTAGCTGTTGTTCTTGTTCCTTCTTCTGGAACCCTCACCACTTGCCTTGTGTAATTTCTTTCACCCTCTAGATGCATGGTGAATCTTGCAGTGAATCTTCAATTTCATTAAAAGCCCAAGTTTCATTTTATGGAAGATTTGTTCCAAATGACCTTGGACTTCTGGGGCTACAGAGGGATCCACCCCTGTAGTGTGCTCCCACCTTCTCCCTACCCTGTGGTTAAACCGGTCCCACTCCTGGATCCTGTATTCCCACACTGGCCCTTGACTGTCCAAGGATTCACAGTTGGTCACATCTCCTAAGGTAGCTTTTGATACTCAAAACAAATGCCCCCCCTCCCCCAATAAAAATGTATTGGTCTCATATTTCATTTTTCCAGAGCTCAGTTTTTGGCTAAATAATTGGAAATCGAATTTCTGGCTATTAAAAATACCAATGTATTACTAATGGAAGCTGTCTGATATATTATCACTCCTAAACTTATTTACATTTTAAAAGGAAAATTCTTGGAACAAATCCCTCAGTGCCGGAGCAGATCTCAATGTTGCATATTTCAGGCACTCAAGCATCACTAATGGAGATGCCATCCGATAACAGTAATAATAGTTTACCAACACTACAGTCTGTATTTTATGCCAGGCTCCTGTGTAAATTCTTTTTAAACAACCTATTGCCTGAGTTCTTATTTCTTAAGAACCTTAAGATAGGCAAATGTTATTCCTATTTTACAGATGGGCAAATAGAGGCCCAGAAACATTAAGTAGCTTGCCTACATCACATGACTAACAGCATTGGACAGAATACTTAACCTCCACCTCTACCATCTTTTAGTAAGAGGTTTCCAACAGTGAGGTCAGATTAGACCACAGGTATTCACCTTTAATGCCTACATAAACTGTTCTCAGGGATTATCTTTGCCTTTTAGTCCTGAAAACATTTTACTAACTTATTCTGCTCTCTTGGTCTGTACTGCTTAGAAATTTTAAGGGATTGGGGGAGTAAAGGACAAGGTCAGCCTCCTGAGATACCTTCTTGTTTTCTCTTGGATCTCTGACCCAAGCCTACTTTTCCCTGGCTATATATAGCACATCCAACTGGGAACTTTAAATACTTGTTTTATTTTATGTTTGAGAAAGAAGGCTTGGTATGAAGGTTTGCTCTCTTTGTGTTTAATTTACAATAATGGAGTTAAATTTGAGCTCTCAGGATCTAATTACCCTAACCTCTGTCAAACTTGTCCCTTCTCCATCATGCTACAGTGCTGATTCCTTGAGGTTATTTCCCACTCTACAGCTCAATTTGCTATTGTCTGCAGATTTTTGTTATGTGCCTTCCTTTTCCTGAAGCATGAGGCATGATGGTAGAGTCTGTTATGGCTAAAATGTCAAAACCCAGAGTCCTTACTGTGGGCCATTCACATGTCAGTGCCAAATAAGTGCCATAAACTCTCCCTTGACTCTCCTCCATGCACACCCCAGCCAGGATCCTGAGCTCTGGAGCAGCCATCTCTGTCAGTCAAAGGGAATGATTCATAAGAAGACTGGCATGACTGAATGGCAGCTTAAGCTTCTGAGGATATTTACACTTAAAAAAAGTGAATGTATCACAATAAATGAACTTTTGGTTGGTGAAGCTTGACGCCCAACAGCAATAAGTTGGGAGGATGTTTATTACTTTTCATTTCAGTTACTGTGCTTCTTAACTCCAGAATTTCTATTTGAAGATTTTACTTTTTTAAAAGATTTTATTTATTTATTTGACAGAGAGAGAGAGAGCACAAGCAGGGGGACCAGCAGGCAGAGAGGGAGAAGCAGGCTTCCTGCTGAGCAAGGAGTCTGATGTGGGACTCCATCCCGGGACTCCAGGCTCGTGATCCGAGCTGACGGCAGACGCTTAACGAACTGAGCCACCCAGGCGCCCCCCTATTTGAGGATTTTTAAAAATATATTCATAGTCGGGTGCCTGGGTGGCTCAGTTGGTTGAGCGACTGCCTTCGGCTCAGGTCATGATCCTGGAGTCCTGGGATCGAGTCCCGCATCACCTCCCTGCTCAGCGGGGCGTCTGCTTCTCCCTCTGACTCTCCTCCCTCTCATGCTCTCTGTCTCTCATTCTCTCTCTTGCAAATAAATAAAATCTTTAAAAAAAAAGGTGTTAAAAAATATATATATATTCATAGTCTGACCTCTTTATTGATACTTTCTGTTTGATGAGACATCATTCTCACTTTCCTTCAGTTCTTTAGGCATGGTTTCCTATATTTCTTTGAATATATTTTAAATACCTGATTTAAAGACTTTGGCTAGTAGGTCTGTCATGTGGTCTTCCTCAAGGAGTTTCTATTGGTTGCTTGTTTTCCCCTGTGTATGGACAGTGCTTTCTTGTTTCTTCACATGCATTATAATTTCTTTTTGAAAACTGACATTTTAAATAATACAACATGGAAACACTGGGAATCAGATTCACCCCCTCTCCAAGGTTTGTTGTTGTTGCTTTCTTTTTTGTAGTAGTAGTTGTTGTTGTTGCTTGCTTGTTTACTGCCTTTTCTGAAGTGATTCTGTAAAGCCTGTTTTCTTTGTCATGTGTGGCCACTGAAGTCTGTTTAGTGAGCTTATTTTCAGATAATGATTGGTCCGATTTCCTTAAACACCCGGAGCCAATATGTCTCTCAGGCTTTGCTAAAGGATTCTGTATGAGTACTAGGGCACACCCTCAACAATCAGCCAGGCAGTTGACAGCTCTGCTTTGGCCTTCACTTCTTGCTTGTTCAGAGTCTCAAGGTCAGCAGGAGGTGAGAGCTAAAGGTCTTCTCCCGTCTTTCCTGAGCATGCACATAGCCCTGGGGTGTGAGAGCTTTACAAAGTTCCTGCGGGCTTCTCATTACCCAGTCTTCCTTTCATGCTTCCGGGTCAGCCTGTTCTTTGCCAACTGTTATCCACTGCCTCAGGCAGCTGTGAAGTTAAAAAAATTGTCTGTAATTGTTTTCAACAAGTGCCCCTGGGGAAAAGGCTTTCAGGCTGGCCAAGTTCCTAGCCAGCTCAAATATAGACAGTGTTGCAAGTGAGGTAGGTCTTCCAGAGAACCTCCAGACAGGTCAAATAATGATGATTCTCAGAGCAGGAGGCACTGATTGAGCTCCAACTCTGTTTCTTGGCTCCAGTGGCTTGCAGGCTGCTGGGTCTCATTGTGAATACAGGTTGTTAGTTTTTTGAGGCTACCAGAGCTTGTTCTTAATGAGATTCAGTCACTTGTCTTCATTGAAAGCTCTCCAGATTGCAGCAAGCCTTTGGTTAATTTTCAGACCTCTTTGATAATGTTGATTCTGACAATTTGTACCAGTGTTTGCTTGCTTTTATGGAAAAGAGGATTTTTGGAGAACCTTACTCCACCATTTTTGCTGATGTCACTCCAGGATATTTATTGTAACAACACACTTTAAATCACACATAAGACTAGTGAGCTTCAAACATCTTGCTTGTTTATACCAGAAGAAAAATACCCAATATTATGCACTCTCTTGCATACTTTTAAATTGACAGCAAAAATTATTATAAGTATGCATAAAGGATATAATTTCCAACACATTGTAAATGTTGACATTTCAAAATGAAGCTGTTACACACTCTTTTAAATGTTGTCAGGGAAATCTAAATACACTGGAGCGCCTGGGTGGCACAGTCAGTTAAATGACTGACTCCTGGTTTTGGCTCAGGTGGTGATCTCAGGGTCATGAGATTGAGCCCTGTATCAGGCTCAGCACTCAACATGAAGAAAAAAAGAGAAAAAAGAAATCGAAATACACTAGCAGTTTGATACATACCCTCATCCATCTCATCCATTTAAAAATACATGAATAAGTTCCACTTTAACAGATGGAAAGTCTGAATGGAACCTCATTCCTTTTCAATTCTTATTTATATTTCCACAGAATTTTATCCTAAGGTAATATTTTTATGCTGTACAGTCTTTTATTGATCAATTGTTTTATACCAATGAAATTCATATTTTTCCCAAAATCCCTAGGTATTAAAGAATGTCTTCTAGATTGAGTTATAATTACAATTATTAGTAATATATGATGGATCAAAACATAAATATATACATGGGTCTTTCCCCCATAATTACCTCATCTATCTTTTAATGGAATTACTTATTGCTAGATTGTGGCAGGATCTAGTACCAATTCTATTCCTTCTTTTCACTTTTATAAATGTAAGTGCCAAGAAATCTTATTCACAAAGATAGGTGATGCAAATAGAAGGAATTTTGTTATAACAAATCACTAAATTCTCTTAATTCCTTAAGTTATTTGGCAAAAACACTTAAGTTGTGAGTTATCAACAATGAATTATCAACTTAAGTTTAATGGTGAGCTAAAGGCATGAATGATCCCCATTCAATTTTATTGAAAGCAAAGACTTAGAAACCATTTGACCAGCATAGGATTGGTCACTTAGTCATCCAAATCACTTTCCTGGACCATTACTCATGTTCTAAACTGGTCCTTAGTGTAGAGAGCCTGCACTTAGACCAAAGTTGTATCCAAAGGCAGTTTTTTTACTAGAAAGAACATATGGAGGTTAAGAAGCTGGAAAGTGGGTCTCTTGAAACTACCCATGTCCATGAAAAGTCCTTACATACCTCAACAATATGCATTCTCACTCAGGATCACCAATTCTCCATTCCACAGCATCAGTGAGCCAACACTATTTGATGAGTGATCATGATGTACTGGGTATAATACTTGTCCTTTCCTAAGATATTCAGATGTCACTGATACCTGCTAACTGGGATTTAGGCTGACTGCTCAATTAAGTGTCCTCTTTGATGTACTATACCTTCCCCCAAGGATTTAATCACATTTACTAAATCTAGATGTAAGTCAACCAAAAACCATAGAAAATCATGCTTTCCAATAAAGAAAATAAGCAAACTCTAGATTGATTCTTACATGATTATTTTGAAATGTTCCCTAACAAAAAGTTATCTGTAAGTTCTATTAAATTAAATAGGAATGATGCATAATCATTAAGTGCAATTTTACTTTGAGTATTATTAAGTTATTTCAGTGAAGGGCATTTGTTCCTTAGCTTGTTTCTTAGTGTGCTTTTGAAAAACAGTGTGTAAATAGACATTTCATGAATTGAGTTACATTGTCCATAATTAGGCAATTTATCATTTAAAGGTGATTTTTTAAAATAATGACATATCCTTTGCTGAGTCAAAATGCATCCTCTAATGTGCCTTTCTTGTTAAATTTTCATTGTCATATAAAAGAATTCCTCGGGGCAGGGCACTGCTGTCTCATTTTACAGCTGCTTTGCCTTACAAGGTTTTGCTGGGGTTTTTTTGTTTGTTTTGTTTTTTTCTTTACAAAACTGTGCACTCTTTTCTCAGCTCTGGTAGAGAGCCCAGCGGCTGGTCTATGGAAAGGGTATTACAAATTTTTAAGTCATAAAATGCATGTAATACTGGTCTTAATAAATGTTTTAAAAGATATACTTTAAGATATCTCTGAATCTTGAGTCTTATTTCTTTGGAACATAAATGAGTAGAAGCAATGGTAAAAGAGATTATTTTGCTTGATAAGATGTCAGTTATGTTCTTTACTGCTATGTGGATCCATGAAAATTAGGAACTTTGTTCATATTTTATAAAATTATTATTTTATTCAATTAGATTAAGAAGAAGGATTTGGGTATCTTCCTGGCTTCTGCTAGAAAAAAACCAAGAGCAAACTGTATATTTTGAGAGACTTTGTATTACTTAAAAATTGCCAATTGTCTTCACTGTCCCCTGTAGGAATATATTTGGGGTTAAAATTATTTAAATAATTTCTGCTTGATGTTTTACTTTAGCCCTGGGCTATATTCTTCTTGATGGATAGCCCTGACCAAGAAAGCAAACACGCTAAGTCCCTTGAAAAATAACAAATATGAACAGTTATCCATCAGCCTTGAACACAAAACTTCAAGCTCGGCAAGAAACAATACTGTTTAATTGTGGTTTTGAGCCTGTGGTGAGGAAACAGATCACAAAATCCAACAATCATCAGAATATTGAATTATATATAATTCATATCCCCCACTTAAAGAAAAGAAAAGGAAATGAGAGAAGATGGGGAAGAGGGTCTATTTGAGCATGAACATGTGTTTTATGATTTTTAAAGGAGTAGCTACAGTTGAAAAAAATCTTAGTTTTGGGTTTAATACAAAGTTTATCAGAGCCAGCTTCAGATGGCTTTGTCTTAAGCACACCTACTCAGGACAATGTTCCTGGCTCAACCAGATGTTGTGTGTTGCTGCCTTCCTCGTGTTGGATACAAATAGGGCCATACAAGGAGAATGTTTCCTTTCTTTCAACAAACACTATTTTTGGTAAATTATTTCCGGCATCCTGAATCCAAGTAGTGATAATGCTTTTCCCTCAAAAATGGACCATGCCTTTTGTATTAATTATCTATTGCTATGTAACAACTTCCCATAAACTCACCAGTTTAAAACAACTTATTTTTATTGTCTCACAAGAATCTCTGTGTGACTTGTCCAGGTCCTCAACTTCAGGGTCTCTCATGAGGCTATAATCAGGTGTTGACCAGGGCTGTGGTCTCATCTGAAAGCTTGACTGGAGAAGGATCTGCTTCCTAACTCATTGGGTTATTGGCCAGATTCAGTTCCTTGGGACCTGTTAGATTCAGGGTCTCAGTTTCCCTTCCACCACAGCTCAGGCCCTGGCAGCTCCTTTTGGCCTGCAGGCATTAAAGGCTTTCCTTTGTTGCTAGTGTGGGGGTGCTCCATAGGATTTTATTGTTTCTTTGGCCTTGCCCATGCCTCTATCCACAAGCTCTTTATTAAACCCTTGTTTTCTTTTGCTGGAGCCTCACTCAGTACTTCTCCTGTGTCTTAGAAATCTCATCACAGGGCATTGGAAAGTCCTATTCCAGTTGATGAAGAAGCTTGTCTTACAGAACACTGCCCTAGTGGTTTTTCTGCCCTACTCATAGAAGGGTCTTTCTGTTGGAGAAAAGATGGCAGACACTTCACCATCCTGACCCCCTTGAAGCCTCTCTGCCCATTCCCTAACGCAGCGATTCACTTTTTCCTAATTTATCATAGGTTTTTGAGCAAAGGAATGCTGTCCCTGAATTTTGTTTTAGGAAAAGAACTCATAACTGGCTGAAATTTAAGTATGGTGACCATAATCGAATTTATTAATATTTTATTTCACATAGTTTGATGAAACTCTGAAGCTCTAAAATGGTAGTGACCATGGAATAAATGTGGAATGCTCACTGGGATGGAGCAGAAGAGTAAATATGGGCCTTGACCTGGGGGTTCTGTAAAGGTTAACTCTTGCTCTGCTGTGTAGAGGCAGTGACCTCTTCAACTTCTGACTCAAGAGACCTCTGCTTCAATTCCTTCCCCAGCATTTTGGGGACTGTAGTCACATGATGAAGACTAGAAGCAGCCCAGCTTTGTCTCTCACCTCCAGGCTTAGGCTAGGTCCTTCATCCTCAGACTGGAAGCTGGTTAATTCCACAGTCTCCAAATGTTTTTGATTATGCAATACTCTCAACAATATAAAAATATAAATAATATTTAAAAATCAGGAAGAAAATCTTTTCCAATGGCATGTAACTCTCTGTCTTTATTAAGTAAGAAACTTCAAAAAAGATCCTCACATAAAGTCTTATAAATTAGCGAATTGGTTACTCATAGTTTCTGACATCACTGATTAAATTGCAGAGGTTCTTTTGTGCTCTTGATTGCCCAGTTTCTTAAAGTATTGTGAGTCATAAATGACATCACAGCCTCACTAGTTAATATCTCCAGATACAAGATAAAATTAAGATGGGTTCATTGTTAACAGTGAAGGTGAGTCCATATTACAACTAATCATGGCAACTGGCTTTTTACAAAATATGATTAGCCCAGTATTGTTTTTCTCCTAATTGGCTGATGAAGAACTCTAAAGAGAAGTAACCCAATATGTACAGGCTCTGACACTTGCCTCGCTTTTTTCAGGAATTTTTCATAACCTCTGCTCAAGTACGCTGAACAATTTAACTGAAAGTAGATACTGCAATCTACAAATCTATGACCAGACATCTGTAAACTGCAACATCTCTCAAAAGGAAAAAGGTAGTAGGGGCTTGAGGGCCACAGCTTTGCACTGGGAGCTGAAGGACTTCAGCCTCTGGGGAGAGCAAGCCAAAGAGAAGTATATCAGAGACATAATCAGTTTAGTGGGCTGAGCTGGCCACTCAACAGATCCATCCCAACAATAAGAAAAGGAGTCTTTCCTCCTGATTTGGACACTGGGACACTTGGATTCCGAACAAAACCCTACAATATTCTGGGAAATAACAGCTCCCTACAGTCAATCCCATTGCTGCAAGGGAAAAAGCAAATATTGCAAAAACACAGGATAATGTAGAGAGAATAAAAGCACCTTTGGTGGTTGAGGTCATGGCCTATATCTGAGGGATGTGGAGTGGAGATAAATGCTGGGCTGAGACCACAGAGGACAGGTCTGGAGGGCTTTAGGTGACCACTACAATGTATGAAAAATAAATTCTCAACTGTAAAATTCTCATTGCTTCTGAATTCTCAGAAACACATCGTTCACTAGAAGGCAGACCTGAATTTAAAAAATATATATGGGGGCGCCCGGGTGGCTCAGTCATTTAAGCAGCTGCCTTTGGCCCAGGTCATGATCTCAGGGTCCTGAGATCGAGCCCCACGTCGGGCTCCCTGCTGAGCAGGGAGCCTGCTTCTCCCTCTCCCTCTACCTGCCGCTTCCCCTGCTTGTACTCTCTCTCTCTCTCTAATAAAAAAAAAATAAAAATAAAAAATCTTTAAAAAAAAAATATGTACCACTCAAACTTATGGCCTAATGCCTCTAAAAGAAAGTACACAGTAGCAAAAGACCCCTAGAGTCTAGAGGATTTTGAAAGCAATTCACAGCTCTGAAATAGTCCCTGCATAAAAGAAATACCTAACCTAGTATAAGATTCAGTGGTAGTTTTGCAGTGTTCAAATACAAGAGCTGATAGCATGATTTCAGTCTTTAATTCACTTAAAAACATGTATAAAATCAGGTCCCTACAGGGTCTAGCCTCAATTCCTGCTAGTTTCCACCAGTCCACCCTCAATACATTGCCTCCCTGCTGCCTATCTTTGTTCTCACAGTACCATTGTTGAGACTATTGCCCTTTCCTTCCTTCCAGCCTAGAATCTGAACTATTTTTCAAGATGTGACTCCCATTGACCCCTCCCCAATGACCAAATTCTAAGAGGTTTTTCTTCATCAGGAAGGACCCTGATGGCAGATGCTGTGAGTACTGGCTATGTCCCATGGCAATTGCCATGTCCATGTGTGCCCAGGGCTTCCCACAGTAAGGACCTGTGGCCTTTTCCCCTGGAGCCTTTGCTTGGCTTCTGGAATCCATCTGACAATCCTGGGAGCAGGCCAGCAGTCCTTGAAGCAGCCCTACACCAATGGTGACATGAGCTGGTAGGTAAATGTTCCAGCTGTGGCACCTTGTCTGGGGTTCCTGGGAGTATGTGCCATACCATTTCCCAGAGTACCCCCCTGGAAGCTTGAGCCCCAGTTGAGCACAGAATGGTTTACTTTATTTCCTCCTTTTTCCTTTTCATCCTTTTTTCTTCTATTTTCCCTTCCACTTCTCACTTCACCATTCCCCCATGGAGGCTTCCTAGGAATTATCCCAAATACATTGCTTGCAAGCAACTCTCTGTCTCAGGCTTTGCTTCTGGGGGAGTTCAGCCTAGGACAATCCCCACAGACCTGACCATAGTGCTCATTTATTAATTATTGCTTTCTTGCTTTCTTCTATATGTATTCATCAATAAGATCATACCCTGTTGAGGAGAAGGAGCTACACTTACTGCATCATTAGTTATCCCTACATTTTCTAGAATAGTATAGTTCAGAATAGCAATAGTGTGATTGAGCTTTTCAGTTCCAACAGTTTCTGATCATGTGGCAGGTTTTCATTTATACCACCTAGAGTTTAGGAAATGGGATGCACATGTGTTTACTACAATGCATTAAAAATATGTAAGTGCTATTCAAATTTAGGATGTCATTACTGGTGGCTGGACTCCTGGTTTGGGTTTTACATAATTTTTCTGTACATATCCATCAAAGGGAAAGTCATTTGGGAGAAAATAGCCCGTGCAATCAGCAGTCAATTATTTGAACATATCGTGAAGACTTTTTTTTTTTCCCCTTTGAAGTGAGAGATGGAAGGATAGCTGTTATTTAGAGCAGTTCACAATAATTACAGAGTCAGAGGGACCTTGGGACCATCTGGGATCTGACTTTGGTCTATCCAGTTGGTAATTTGTGAGGAGGTCAAGATAATCCTAATATTTCAATCATAAGACTTCTGGTAAGCCAGAAGAAAACAATAGAGTGAAAAACGAGCTCTCATTACACAGTATTTCAATTTTCTCTGATCCTCCATGTGTAAGATCATTAAGCTTTAGAGAAGGACAGACTTTATGGACCCTAGCTCTGTCACTAGAAATTAATTTTAGACAAATCACTCATCTTTCAACTTCAGCTTCTTTATCTATAAAATAAGGAAATAATAATGGGATCAACTTCATAAGGTGGTTGAGGGGCTTAGAATAAATGAGATAATTAATGTGCATACAGTGCCCAGCACAGTGTTGAGCACCTAACAAATTCTCAGTAACTGGCTCCTACAGCCACCACCATGGTTGTCTCGGTGTCACCATGGCCTTGTGTGCTCTCGTAGCAGTGGAGATGGGGAGCACGAAGGAGGGGCTCCTGTCCCCACAGACTCTCCTGCTGCTCCAGTTTATAGGGGAAAAGTGGTCATCCTGGGAATGACAGCTTTTCTAGATGCTTTGAGAGTTTGACAAAGTGTGGCTACTGGATCTCTAACCTCTTCTCTCTGGATAATTTTATAAACTCTGCTCACTGGGTCCACCTTAAGCAAAACTATAAAGTTGGGTTAGGGTTAGGGTACTGAATGGAGCACTGGGTGTTACACATAAACAATGAATCATGGAACACTACATCAAAAACTAATGATGTACTGTATGGTGACTAACATAACAAACAAACAAAAAACTCTAAAGTTGGTGATATTTTCCTCTGGACTTTACTATATCCCCTTTAGTCTCTGTTTCCCCAGGATCTAAGCTCCCCCTGCCTCTGCCCAGGTTTTCCCTCTTGGTGAACTTGGTGGTTAAGCTCTTCCCCTCCATTAAATCTTGCTTCAGTGGCTGTGCCAATGGAAAGCATCTCATCATACAATTACACTAAAAAGTTAGTTACTTTGCATTTTATAAACACTCAATGCCTTAATCCAAAAGAATAAATATCTTATTGTATAATTTCATGCTGTTAGGAAAGTGGGTGAGTAGGGGAGAAGATATTTATGGTAGGTTTGATTGACTTCACCCAAATTCTTCAAATCAACAGCAGGATACGTGAGAGCTGAAATAATATCATCCATTATTTCTTATGTTTACTTATCATTGTACTGGATTGAATAGTGTCCTCCCAAACTTCAGATCTACCTGGAATCTGTGAATGTGACCTTATTTAAAAACAGGTTCTTTCCAGATGCAATTAGGATGTAAGTTAAGATGAGGCCATACTGGCTTATGGGACACCTCGATTCAATCACTGGTGTCCTTATAATAGGCCAGCACACAGATACACATGGGGAGCAGAGACCACATGAAGACACAGGCAGAATGCAGTTATGCTGCCAAAGGCCAAGGAGGGTCTCCCCTGTACCTCTAGAGGGAACACGGCTCTGACAACATCTTGAGCTTGGACTCTGCCTTTGGACTGTGACCGAAATAAATTCCTGTTGTTTTAAGTGACCCAGTTGGTCGTAGTAATTTGTTAAGGCAGTCCCCAGGAAACTAAGTGGCTTCTGCTGTCACCACCACCACCATCATCATCAGGGCCTTGTAGCAAATCACAACAAGCTCTTAATGAGCTTATATAAGCATCTATGAAGTTCTAGGAATGTAACGGGAACCTGGATAAAAAATGCAAATAACTGACCGCTGACACTGAGCATTCCATGATATGGTGAATAGCAGTAATGAACTGTGCTCCTCTTCTGATGGCCCTGGAAAGTTAAACAAACCTGAATGTTAAGTCTCCTCTCCTAGGCACTTCAAGAGGGTGAATGGAGACTTTTCTTCTCATTATACTGCAGCAGCTGCAGAGCTGAGCAGGATTGAGCTGATCCTCAACACACCGTGTTGACCTTAAAAAACAAAAGAGCCAGTTATCTTACCAGTAAAATTAGTCTATTTGGGAATAGCAAAGGAAATGCAATTCAGGACAAGCAAACTATGGCAAACCATAGGCAAGTCCAGAGAACAGAGGAGAGGGGCTTGCTTTTATAGGGGAAAGGAGGTAGCTGGGAAGGAATGTTCTGCTGAGGTCTCATGGACTGAGCTGTTTCTGGGTGAGGAGAAATCCTTCCTTCCTCCTGTTGGGGTAGAAAAGTAATGTAAGGTATGGCAGTGCAAGACAGCTCCCCTTCCAGGAATTCCTTACTCCATTTTTAATGAGATTTCCTTTACGTATTTTCATAGCCATAACCTATAACTCATGAGGTACCTAGAGTCTGGCATCATGAGTGGGGGTGGGGGGGAGGGGGGTGGGCAGAGGGAATGACGGAGCCTCACCTGGCAAGGACACCACTGCTCATGGTAACCTACATGATGAAGTGGCTCTGGGTCATCACGACTTGCAGTGTAGGGGACTGAGACTTGGGTAGGGAGAAAGGGGCTGGAGGGTCACTTCAGTGACCCACTGAATGTTTGTGTTCCCCCAAATCCACATGTAGAACCTTAATCCCCAAAGTGATGTTATTTGAAGGTGGGGTCTTTGGAAGATTAGGTCATGAGAGAGCCCTTGCCCCCTGCAGCAAGTGAGGACACAGTCAGAAGAAGGCTGTCTAGGAACTAGGAACTGGGTATTACCAAACATCCAATCTGCTGACATCTTTATCTTGGACCCCTCATCCTCCAGAACTATGAGAAATAAATGTTTGTTGTTTAAACCATTCAGTCTGTGGTATTCTGTTATAGCAGCCTGAAGAATCCAAAACAGTTAAATTTCTCATGTACACATCCTTCTCCTTTCCCCCAAGACGGTGGCTGTTAGGTCAAGAGAGTCATTGCTCAGGTGACACATGAGAAGGGTTTAGGTGTGTCAATGTGCAGTGTATGAACACAACAGCTGTTACATTTGATAAAGGAAAGCTGAAAACCTTGTATACACATCATATAAATAAGGAAATCAAGGCCCAGAGATACGACATAATTTGAAGGTGAAAATAGTGTCACATTTGGAATTCAAGTCTAGATCCTGTGATATCTAATCTAAGCCCCAGCAGCAGCCAGGAAGAAGAAAAACAGGCAGACAACAAGTTGCACCTCAAGGGGTGGGAGCACAAGCCGCTTTAACTCCTCATATGGTCTTTGCATAGACACCCCTGTCCTGGGTTATTTCATTCAAATCTCTCAGACCCACGAAGGTTGGTATTATTTTCACTAGTTCAGTACAACATTGAATATTCATTACAACATGAGTCATAAGGAAAAGTCCAAAGTGTGGTCAGTATTCTCTGATGCAGAAGACCTGCATGTATATATAATGAGTAAAAATATGCTTCAGCTTTTTAGAAAATTCACTTATGTAGAGACACACTGTGTCAATGTTAAACAAATAAATTCCTTTTGCATAATAATTATAAGTCTGTCATTTTCATTCAAAGAACTCAGAGAAATATTTTAATGTCCTTAAACAATGAAGAGTAAATACCTAAAATTTATTTCAACTAGGCCCAGAAATGATGCTGGCATTTTTTTTATCTTTTTATTTATTTATTTTTTATTATTATGTTATGTTAATCACCATACATCACATCATTAGTTTTTGATGTGGTGTTCCATGATTCATTGTTTTCATATAACACCCAGTGCTCCATGCAGAATGTGCCCTCTTTAATACCCATCACCAGGCTAACCCATCCTCCCACGCCCCCTCCCCTCTAGAACCCTCAGTTTGTTTCTGAGTCCATCATCTCTCATGGTTCATCTCCCCCTCCGATTTCCCCCCCTTCATTCTTCCCCTCCTGCTATCTTCTTCTTCTTCTTCTTTTTTTTTTTTTTTTTGTTTAACATATAATCTAAGTCCCAGGAGAGCCTGTTCCCTTGGAACGTCACCCCCTTGGTACAATATTTTAGGCATAGGCACTTCGTGTTCTAACTCCGGGTGGATTTTAAAGAACTCAGTAGATGCATGAATTCTAATTTTTTATCTTCTGTTGGGTTTCTAATTCAAAACTTGTTGAAAATGTAAACTATAAATATTTTTACTAAACAAAATTAAAATACCAGTGCCAGGATAATAACTTACTTTCAAACTCCTCCATCAGCTGCAAAATCAGCTGTATGGGTGTCAAAGAGAAAGAAAATTATTCTAAGCTGAGTAACTTCCAGAATAAGCAACCTGTAAATACCTTTTTTTTTATTTGGCCTTGTCTCTTGATGGAAAAAATAGCTAACGGTGAGCAGAGAAGCCTAACACGCCAATACTCCCCAGTGTACAAGGACTTCTTTTTGGAAATATCCATTCGCAATTTCTCTTCTAGGGTTGCCCACATCAAAAGTGGAGTGTAGTGCTGAAGAACATGGCTTTGGACTCAGATTAATTAATTCAAACAAACATTTATTGGGTACCTACTATGTGCACACTGAAGATACAATGATGGACAAGATAAACTTGGTCCTAGCCTATGGAGGTCTTATTCTAGCAGAGAAGCAGATAAACGATAGAGTTTCAGATAAGAGTAAGTGCTGTGAAGGTCTTGGGGGAAAGTTTTCAGGTAGAGAACACAGCATGTGTCATGGGCCTGGGGTAGGAGTAAGCACAGCATCTCAGGGACCAGGTGAGCAAAGCAGAGAGAGGAAGGAGAAGAGGTTGAGGGTGGGCTTTGGTGAAGAGTTTAGCTTTTATTCTAAATGTAATGGGAACCTATTAGAGGCCTAGGTAGGGGAGAAATAGGGTCTGACCCCTGTCTGAGAAAGGTGGCTCTGGGAGCTGGGTAGGGGTGGAGACTGCAGGGAAGGTGGGGCAGGAAGGGCAGTCAGGGACTTCTCCACAATTAAGGCTGAGGCTCAGTGGATGTGATTGCAGGGGGAGGCGGAGCTGCTGAGAAGTCATCAGCGGCAGATCAGTTCTAAAGTCTCAGCCTCCAGGATCTGATGGGGACCGAAGGACAGGAAGTCAGGCTTCCTTATTTTGAAGTCTGGGTAGTGCCATTAACTAAAAAAAAATTATAAAAAAAGAAGAAGAAAGAAGAAAAGAAAAAGAAAAAAGTCAGTGATTAGAAGACATGGGAGGGAGTATGGCCCAGTCCCTGAGGAAGTGGTAGGTGGGTGGGACTTGTGGCCTCAGATGGGGCCCTGAGTTTATCCACTGAGACAGGACAAAGGCCAACCACATGGGTATAGGTAGAGGCAGGTTGACAGATTTGGGGTTGGAGAATACGGTTCTAGTCTGATTGCTCATGTTTTATTTGTGAAATTACAAAAAGCATTGCCTACATGTGACAAGAGGAGAGGTTGTGGCAGCATCCTGAGGAGAGTAGCACGGATGTGACTTGGAAGGGGCATGCCTGTTGCCCAGGATACAGAAGGATCCATGCAAGCCAGAGAACATGTAAGTGTGTGGCCAGGGGCAAAGCGAGATCACTCAGCATATTGGGCCTTGGAACTCTATCACATTAGGGTTACATAGAGCCAAAGAGGTAAATCCTGGGTGACCTGTGGATGGAGGGGAAATAGGCCAGCAAGGCCTGGTGGGGCAGTGCTCCCATCTTTCACAGGAAGGAAGTGGGCAATTAGTTCTACTTGGAGCTGCTTGCAGGATGTGTCAGAAGCACTTGGGAGAAAGGCTGTCTATGTCTTGGTGGGAAAAGACAATTTTACAAGGAATACGTGGGTCTCTGTGAGGTGTCCTTTGCATCCTGCCTGAGCAGGATCATGACAGGAAGGGTTTGTTCCAGATCTGGGGTGAATCCAGCTCCAGTATTTAGTAACTCACTGACCTCAGGCAAGGCACTTCTCATCTGGAAAAGAGAGGTCATAACACTACCTACTTCAAATTTTGTTATGAACATTGAAAAATTTATTAGGTATAGCACTTGGTACATTTTTAGATATGGACAAGCCATTCAACAGCTCAAATACTATTATTTTTAAGGATCCAGTTCTCACAATGACAATGAATCGCTTCCATACTCTGTGTTGTTTCATCATTTTCCAAAAGGAGAGTGGGTATTTTTGAGAACATTGTGAGCATCAGAAAGACCTCTTGAGGAAGGCATCTTCTGGTGTTGAGGGCACTAACTGAATCTCTGGCCAGCTTTCTGGTAACAGTTTAGTGTCAGAAACAATTTCTCAAAGTAAGAGTATGGGTGCATACAGACACACACATGCAAACACACACACCACACAGACACATGGGAGTTAGGTGCCTCTGAAGAGAGCTTACATCATGTGCTTTCATGAGTGAAGGAGCTGTTGGACAGACATCCTGGTGGTCTGAGAGTCTGCCGTGAAGCAGCTAGTATCTGCCTCTCCCTCGCTCCTTCTCAGTTTGGAAACTGGCCTCCATGTTTTAAAACAGAAGAGGAAGCAGTCGCCAGCTAAAAACTCCAGACGGGTTTACATGGCTAAGCCTGTGGACACAACTGCTCACACCTCCAGTTCACACTTCCTCACCGACTCCTCAGCACAATGTTCTCAGCGGTGCAATCCCCCAGAGAGTCCTGCTCCCTGCAGCACTGGTGGAGTCTGGCCTCGAGTACCCACGTAGGAATTGCAGATTATATGACACAAGGGAGTAAAATGGATTGCAGTGTGTGTCATGCACTCAAAATATTCTGTAACTGGAATGGGGTTGATCTAGTCCATGCTCCGTAACCTGCGGAGGAAGCCACGGTGAACTGTGGTGATGTACAAACTTGCCGAAGACTTCTCACCATATTAGTGCAGAGCTAAGATCATAACCTTATGGGTCTCATTCTAGTGCTATGGGTGCATATTTACTTTATTAACCCTTAATACACATTTGTGGAAAAAAATTAGAAAATCCAAATGAGTGAAAAAAAAACATAATATACACGAGACTTCTCCCACCAGGAGAAGGTCACCATTGACGTTTCAATGTATACCTTCCCATAACTCCCCTCCAGATCCAGTTTTGCACAGGTGGACATTCTTGGCGGGATGTAGGTCATATATGGAATACTTGCTGCAAGGGTATTTGGACAATATATACTGTAACTTCCCACTTTCATAGTTAATAATGTAAATGGACTGAGGACGGTGACGGTATAATAAACCAACCCACCAGATTAGATACCACAGTCTGTCTGTGTTAACATGCACACTTCTATGATGTCATTTATGGTTGTATAATAACACTATTTAAACTAAATTTCCCTTGTTTCATTAAGATATATACTTATAAATAATGAGTCCAGGTTAAAGAGTCTATGACTTTTTTCACCAATTTGCTATGCTCTAACAGACTGTTCTGCAAAAAGATCACACCCGTGTGTTAGAGGTTCACTCAACCCCTAACGAGTGCTGGATATTATTTTCTCAAGTATTTTCCCTTTTTGTCACCAAACAAAAAAGAACCAAACAACATTACCGCTCATATTTTCAATAGTTTTATTTTAAACTACAAAGCAGAAATTGCCTAAGTAAAAACAAATTAAGGTGAAGAGCAGGAATCCAGGCATTTGGAAATGTGTTTGGTTTTAAGCCAATGTTCTAGCTCAGCACCCCAGTGACAAGAAAAAAATGATTCGTATTAATTCAAGAAATTCCAGTGCATTATCATCATTTTTATTTGGAAAAACATTTCAAATACCAAGCTAGGCTCAATGCTTTTAAGTCTTATAAATGTTTTTTTGATTCAAAGAGATATCAATTTTACCCTCTTTATCTGATCCATCTCAAAACATTGCACATTAATGCTTTTTCACTTCATTAGTAGCACTAACTGTACCTTTTCTTTTTAAATTTTTATTCTGAAGGTTTTTTCAGTTTTTTGTTTTTTTAATCATTGAATTTATCTAAGGAAAGAGGCGTAGACATTCTTCACATGTATAAACTAATTCTGAGAGCATTTCAGTCTTTATAAATGTAATTGATGTCTGTGACTTGAAGTGAAATTATTGGAAGCTTGAGCGGAAATCAAGATAACTCCTAGAACTAAGAAACTCCAAATAACTGAAGGTGTGTAGCTGAATACATGTGTTCATAACCTTTAAATAAAAAAACTTTATATTCTTTGTGTATGGTGTAAGAAAATGGTCCAGTTTCATTCTTCTGCGTGTGACTATCCAGTTTTCCCAAAACCATTTGTTGAAGAGACTGTCTTTCCACTGATGTTCTTCCCTGCTTTAACAAAGAGTAGTTGACCATAGAGTTGAGGGTCTGTTTCTGGGTTCTCTATTCTGTTCCGATGATCTATGTGTCTGTTTTTGTGCCAGCACCATACTGTCTTGGTGATTAGAGCTTTGTAATAGAGCTGGAAGTCTGGAATTGTGATGCCACCAGCTTTGGTTTTCTTTTTCAACATTCCTCTGGCTATTCGGGGTCTTTTCTGGTTCCAAACAAATTTTAGGATTGTTTGTTCCAGCTCTGTGAAAAATGATGGTATTTTGATAGGAATTGCATTGAATGCATAGATTGCTCTGGGAACCATAGACATTTTAACAATATTTGTTCTTCCAATCCATGAGCATGGAAGCAATGTCCACAATAGCCAAACTATGGAAAAAACCCAGATGTCCCTCAATAGATGAATGGATAAAGATGTGGTATACAGTGGAATATTACTCAGCCATCAAAAATGATGAAATCTTATAATTCACAATGACATGGATGGAGCTGGAGAGGATTATGCTAAATGAAATAAGTCAGAGAAAGACAATTATCATATGATTTTGCTCATATGTGGAATTTAAGAAACAAACAGAGGATCATAGGGGAAGGGAGGGAAAATAAAATAAGATGAAATCAGAGAGGGAGACAAACCATAAGAGACACTTAACTCTAAGGAACAAACTGAGAGTTGCTGGAGAGGAGGTGGGGGGGGATGGGGTAACTGGGTGATGGGCATTAAGGAGGGTATGTGATGTGATGAGCACTGTGTGTTATATGCAACAGATGAATAACTGAAGTCTACATCTGAAACTAATTGGATTTAAATAAAATAAGTTAAAAAAAAGGAAAAAAAAGAAACAGAAAACCTAATAAACTATAATGCATAGTTAAAAAGAAAAGAAACTTTATATTCTAATACCTGCTCTTCTCTCTTATAGTCTAATTGGTCCAAAACTAAAGCCCAGGATTACTCCTTGAGAATTCTAATTCAAGAAACTTGAAATATTGCTTATTAATTTTAAAGTATGATTTCCCATCATACAGCATTTTTATCAGCCTGGACTCACAAGGGCTCGACAGTAACCCTGGTCATCCTTTCTTCACAGTGTTTGTGAAACAGACATCATGTGCCCAGCTGGCAGTCAGCTTGAGGGAGATAGCAAAGAGATATGGAACATGGTTCATTCCTCAGGTAATACATGGATGACATGAGCATATCAAAAAGCATGGCGAGGTAAAAAGTGTGGCCTCAGTAACGATCACCTAGATCAGGGGTTGGCCAACTGTGCCCACAGCACGAATCTGGCCAACACCTGATATGGAAATAAAGATGTACTGGGACAGTTAAACTCTCCCATTTACAGGTTATCTGCGTCTGCTGTTGTAGCATGATCGTGTGAGAGTATGGCAGTGTGGGAATGTGTCTGTATGGCTGTGTGGCCGTGTGACTATGTGACTATGTGGAAATGTGGCAGTGTGACAGGGTGACAGTGTGACTGTGTGGATGGGTGGCAGTGAGACTGTGTGACTATGTGGCAGTGTGACTGTGTGGAGGGGTGGCATCTGTCAGTTATTCATTCCTTCTTATTGGTTGGTAGTACCACAATTTGCTTATCCATTCCTCTGTTTATGGACTTTTGGATTGCTTCCAGTTTAGGGCTATTACAGAAAAACAAAAGACAAAAACCTTGCTATCAACATATATAAGTCTTCATGTGGACATAAGTTTGCATTTCTTTAGGTTGAATACCCAGGAGTGGAATGACTAGGCTGTATGGTAAGAGTATGTTAACTTTTAAAGAAACTACCGAACTGTTTTCCAAAATGGTTATGCCTTTTTACATTTCCATGAGCAGTATAGGAGAGTTCCAGTTGCTCCATATTCTCACCAATACTTGATATCATCAGGCTTTTTAATTTTAGCCCATTTGAAGTATGTGTGGGTAGTATCTCATTGTAGCTTCGTTTGCATTTCCATGATGACTAATGATGTTGAGCATCTTTTCATAAATGTATTTGCCATCTGTTTATGTCCTTTTGTGAAGTATACTTCAGGTCTTTTGGTCTGATCTATGCATGACTCAGGCGTTCAGCTGAGATTTATTGTAGATGATCCAAATGTCAGTTCTGTTCTCAAAACTTTGGTCTCATTTGTCTGCATCTTTCCTGTGCATGCATAGTTCAGGAATTAGGTTGAGACTTGTGCAGATTCATAGATTGGAGAACACCTTCTCTGGCCCTCTCACTCTGCCATTTCCCTATACACTTGGGTCCCTTTCTTCAGGGGCCCTTTTCATTGTTCCTTTTGGACTTTTAGCCACCAGCCAAATGACTGGAGGCTGCTATCTGGAAAAAAAAGCAGGGGGAATCCATCCCCAGGTAGGTCACCTCTACAACTTGTGACTTCCTTCACAATCTCCCCTTTTCATTTATTTTTCAGAATCTACAGGGTTGTTTTAATTTGCCCAGGTCTCTACACACACACACACACACACACACACACACACTTTTTTCTAGAATACTAAGAATTCTGGCAATAATTTTCAGAAATCATAGCCTCCACACTCATAGATAATTGTTGGGTAGCTGATCAATGGCTGTTGAGGTTCAACTCACCTGCCATGTTGAAATTCAGCCAGACTTGATGGGGGTGCATGAGGATGACTGAATTGGAAATATTTTGTGCATTTCACTGCTGAATGGTGAGGAGACATTCAGTGTATGATAGATTCCTCATTTTTATATAAACTGTTTGCATTCTCTTAGTAAAAAATGACATTCTATGAGTTTAGTGGCAGATCTAGAGAGACCAAAGACTCATGGGACACACTCCTTGCAAGAATTTGAGTGGCATTGGCAATTCCATGGTGAGTAAAAACAAAGTCTTGCTAGTAAGAAATACTTCTTTAGCCTTGGGTGAACCTTCTCCAAGGCCCTAGATCTTTTGGAAGCAGCATCAGAAGCACCTTGTATTCAAGGTGGCAACTGTAGAATTGGTGAGATGAGGCAAACAATCAGCAGTTTAGTCTACCTTACCTCACAGGCAGGTAGCATCTGAATTTGAATTTGTCACAGTGATGATTTCTTGGTGGCTGCTGATATCCTACTGTAGAGATGATTAATCTGCTAAAACACACATGAGGATTTGGAGATGCTTCACAAACCATTTCAAATATAAAATTGCCTGACATTTTTTTCTTAATTATTTCTAAATAAATGGGGCCATAATAATACTATGACAAATAAAGCTATGAGAGGTGTTAACTGACTGGTAATGTGTGGTCCGTATGATAGGGGTACCTAACAACTGGAAAACCAACCTAAGGAAAAACCAAGGCATCTTCCATTACCGACTTTCAATTTTTATTATAGTCATAGAGTAAATTTGGTGTTATTAATTTTCTATGGAAAATGATCACTTTTCTCATTCTGTGGGGTTTCTTTTATTTTTAAAAATTGGATGGTAGATATCTGTTTCATTGCAAGGCTGTAGGCAGGTATTAGATGTACACAATTGTGTTCCTGCTGGTGAGTGTGTGAGTACATATATATCTGAATATAGTAATTGTAAATAAATTATCAGAGACTTAAATCAGATTGAATTTAAAACCAAAATAGGGGGGCGCCTGGGTGGCTCAGTTGGTTAAGCCTCCAACTCCTGGTTTTGGCTCAGGTCATGCTCTCAGGATCCTGGGATCTAGTCCCAAGTTGGGCTCCACACTCAGCAGGGAGTCTGCTTCTCTGCCTCTCTCTCCCTCTCCTTCTGCCCCTCCTCCCACTCACACACGCTCACTTGGTGTTTTACACAAACAATGAATCATGGAACACTACCACAAAAACTAATGATGTACTGTATGGTGACTAACATAATAAAAAAAATAAATGAATAAATCTTTAAAAAATAAAAAAAACAAAATAGGTATAAACAGCACTATTTTTATAAACTTTGAACTGAAATCATTGGTTTTGCATAATGTCACATTTAATTAACTTTTTAGAGCTAGAAAGAATTGGATTAAATTTCAATTTTTTAAATTAATATTGCTGTATGATGCTGGGCAAGTTAGTCAGCCTCTCTTGGCCTTAGTTTCTTCATACAAAATGTGATGATGTGGTTGTTGGGAGAATAAATTTAAAATTTTTATGTATAGCACAATATAAATAATAAAAGGCTCCTAGAAATATTTTTTTAAAAGATTTATTTACTCATTTGAGAGAGAGAGAGTGAGTGTGAGCCGGGAGAGGAGCAGAAGGAGAGGAAGAATCTCAAGCAGACTCCCCACTGAGCATGGAGCCCTATTACTTGTAACTGGGGACAAAATAAAAATATATATAACCTAATTAATTAGTGCAAGTCATAATTGAAACTACGTATCTAGTTTTTCAAAACAAACCTTGCCAGGCTGATTTTTCATTTAATTCAAATCCCTGAGCCAGATAATTCTTCCGGCAGAGCTCAGGGGACCCAGATTAACAACTTCCTGTGTCTACAACTCACACAGTCTCCTCCTGTTTCCATTCCAACTATTCCCGTTCGTTGCTCTTATCTTGTGTCTCCCTTTTTCCACGTCTGCCACTTTTTAACACTTTGATCACTTTATCTATAAAAAGAATTCTGTCTTTCTGCAGAATTCAAATTTATGAATGCCCAGGGCCCCTTTAGAGACTCCCTTTTTAGTTTTCTTGTGTGGTGCATGGTGTCTTTTAAAAATATCTAAGATACCTGAGAGTTAGGAAATGTGGCCAGCAGGTTCCCCTCTGAGAGTGCAGCATACAGACAATGTGGGAGACAACTAACCTCTTCCCTGATGCAGTTACTCCTGAGAACACAGTATTTAGGGCTTTCCCTGTCTTGGTAGAGTGGTTTCAATGAAGAAAACGGGACGGATTTCTTTCTTTTTTTTTTTTTAAGCTTTTATTTATTTATTTGACAGAAAGAGACACAGTGAGAGAGGAAACACAAGCAGGGGGAGTGGGAGAGGGAGAAGCAGGCTTCCCACGGAATAGGGAGCCCGATGCGGGGCTTGATCCCAGGACCCTGGAATCATGACCTGAGCCGAAGGCAGACGCTTAATGACTGAGCCACCCAGGCGCCCCTGGGCGGATTTCTAAGGGGACAAATGAAACACCCTCAACACAAACTATGATTTGCATCAAACTTATTTATTTGAGATATTGTACGTGATTTTATTCCTCCTATTAATGACTCTTCTTTATGTTAAGTTTGTGTGTCATAGGAAATAAATTTTGTTCCAGATTTGCTGTGAAGAAGATACGATAAATATGAAAGTCTTCAATAATTTATTTTAGAGGACTAATTTTGAAATTCACAAACATATTCATCT
Source organism: Neomonachus schauinslandi (assembly GCF_002201575.2). Classification (NCBI taxonomy): domain Eukaryota; kingdom Metazoa; phylum Chordata; class Mammalia; order Carnivora; family Phocidae; genus Neomonachus; species Neomonachus schauinslandi. Next base: position 105,897,961 of record NC_058414.1, on the reverse strand, counting down.
TTTTTTACAGAAAGAGGTCAAGCTCATTTGTATTTAGTGCATTTTCATATTTGGAACCCTTTCTTTGTTTGAATCAAGTGAAAACACAATGTCTCCACAATTCCTGTCTATACCTTTTACATATGGCAGCAGCCCCTGGAACAGAATGCACTGGTGCTGGTTATGCCCTAAAACAAAATAAACCTAGCAAATTCTATTGACTCTGATCACATGGCAGACTATATTTTGAATGATCATGTAATGATTTAAACATTTATCTTCCTCAGAAGAAGCATTCAGAAGCTTTTCTCAGCATCTATTTTTTAGAGTCATAGAAAGCTTGAAAGTTTGTGTAGTAATCTCTCTTTTGCCTACAGGCAAGATTATACTTACATTATCCCCCAATAGGTAGCTATAGCAATATGGAAAATTTTTTAAAATGTTCTCATGTGTACAATAAAAGCATTTACATAAGAAATGCCAGCAAAAGCAAAAAAAGGGAATAAAAGATAATCATATTATTTTTGAGAGGCTGCTGACAAATCTCATTTTTCCCCTTCCTTTGAGTAGAAACATTTTGCTCATTTTGGCTTATCTTTTCTTTCATGCTGTTTTCTTTTCTTGCCTCTTTCTTATAAGTCTGATTATTTTTTCTGAGAAAACTAATGATTCAGGAAGAGGAGCAACAGTTTAAGGGCAGTTAGACTCCAGTGATGAAGTGAGGGGAGCTGCGTGTGTTTGCACACAGAGAGCATTTATGATTTCAACTGTTCCAAAGCAAGGGCCTGGCTTCCCAGAACAGCCCTGGCCGTCTGCTGCTATCCATCAGTGTCAGGGCTGCTGATTGCCAACTGACTCACAGAAACTTTTCTTGGCCCCTCAGGCTCACCAAGCTGATTTGGGGGCTTTGAAATAGAAGCCAAATGTACATTTCCAGTACCAAAGTCTCTACTAATCTGTTCCCAGCTGCAGGTGTCTGGAGGAGACGAGGTGTGGGGTGGGGTGAGATGGTGTGGGTGGATGATGAAGACAGACTTTGGGACACTCCTTTCACCAGGATCCATGTTCAGTCCAGAGCTCCAGACTGATTAGCAGGTCCACTGGTCTGATGGTCTCTGAACCACAGGTATCATAGTGGGAGCATCCTGAGCCACTGGGTATGTAGAAATGGGAGTCTGGGTCACCAAGGATTTCAGTTAAGTCGAGCAAATGAATGGGTTGGACTTGATGCTTCTGCCACTGGAAATTTAAAAACCACTAAGTCATAGTAAGTATCACAGAATATTCTTGACTTTCAAATTCTTTTTTTAAAGACTTTATTCATTTATTTGTCAGAGAGAGAGAGAAAGAGAGGGAGTGAGAGAGACAGAGTGAGTGCAAACAGGGGGAGCAGCAGGCAGAGGGAGAAGCAGGCTCCCCTCAGAGCAGGGAGCCCGATGTGGGGCTCAATCTCAGGACCCCAAGATCACAACCTGAGCCGAAGGCAGACGAGTAACCAACTGGGCCACCCAGGCATCCCTTGACTTTCGAGTTCTTAACCTACATTTTAATGGTATCATAAAATAGAATGAGGAAGGGATGTCTCTTCTTCCTGAGGTTTGTGATCTGGTCACAGTCATGCATCCTTCTTCTGGTCATACCTGTGAGGTCTACATCAATAAGATTGTTCCCATCCCTCAGGAAGACCTCATCCAAAGCATGTGATATAGTTTGGAAAAGCTGCCATCCATGCAAGCTTACAAGCTATGAATTCCTCATATACACCCGAACTTTGTTGAAACCCATCTTCCAAAGTAACTTAACCCGGGGTGCTCGTTTCCCTACATCATGGTATTTTGTTCCCTCATCTCTACAGAACATCGCCATGTCCTTGCTGGCCTCCAACTCAGGGTAACAATGTTTGGGGGACCTGAGACCCTTTTACTGTCTGCCTTTCTTCCATGCCCATCTTCCTCAAATTCTGCTCTCTTCCATTCTGTCCTTGGTTGTTGAGCTTAGTTAGAGAAATTAATAAACTATACCAAAAAGTTTTGCATTGTTTACTTGGCCAAAAGTGGTTGCTTCCTTCCCTGAAAACCTACAGGCTTTGTACCTCTCTTACGACAGCCAGCTCATACTGCTTTCATTCTTTACTTGTATATATCCCTCACACCTTCCTTTAATGTCATTCATCTTTTTATCCCTCATAGTACCAGATCAATATGTAGCAGATAATACATATCTAATAAATAGAATGTGTTTAATATTTATTAAATTGAGTAGAAAAGACTGAAGAGAAGATAGTTTGACTATTATTGGAAAAGCCCTTGCAGATGAGAATTGTGTGTGACCTGCAATATCTGATTAGATAATCTCCTACATTGCACAATTACCATTTCTTGTGTGTAAATCTTATCTAAAAGAGCACATTGCAAGGTTTGTAAGTAAGGAATGGCATGCTATATTTCTCTTGAAATTCCCACATTATTTATCCAATGCGCTAAATAATCCACCAAATCATAGAATGAAAAGAGACTCTAGAAGTGGGTCCACAGACTGCCTACATCAGAATCACCTAGGGAGGTTTATAAAATATAGTTTCTTGGACTGTAGTGAAGACCCATTGAATCAGAACTGCTGGAGCACAGATATATGGGACTTTAGGAATTCCCAATGTAAGGGGTGCCTGGGTGGCCCAGTCAGTTAAGTGTCCAACTCTTGATCTCAGCTCAGCGTCTTGATCTCAGGGTTGTGACTTCAAGCCCCATATTGAGCTCCATGCTGGGTGCAGAGACTAATTTAAAGCTGGGTGCAGAGCCTAATTTAAAAAAAAAAAATTCTCAATGTAATTGGTTTGGGAACCTGGAATCTAGCCCAATTTTCACAATTTACAGATGGATAGACTGAGGGAGGGCCAGGGAATTTAAGTGATTACCTAAGATGGAAGAGCAAGAAGTGTCTGACATTCTTTCCACTCTTGAATTGACTTTGCCCATGCCTAAATGTTTCTCTTATAGACCTTGCACCCTTTAGCTTCACAAGCAGGTCTACTTGGTAATAACTGTGCCTTACTTCAAGCTTCAGCTGCACTTTCTGCCTGTGGCTTCTCTGAGGCTTACTGTGCATTCATGCATACACAAGCTGAAACTGCAAGGAGTCTGTGCTCCCTGAGGCATCGCTCAACCAGCGGGAGTGGGGGGAAGGTTGGGAGCTGATATTTCTCACCTTCACCCCTTTAGCAGATAATTCTGAAAAGCATTTTATATGCTTCTGAGAAGGTCCTGGTGGCCAGTAGATAATGCCTTCTTGTGTCAACTTACCCTGTTTCCCTGCTTCCCTTTCCCTGGTCTTTCATTTCTGCTCTCTGGAATCACTTCTGGAGGTACACATTGTGAATATGAACCCTTGCCTTGTGTTCTGCATTTGAGAGAACACAGACTAAAACAGGCTCTTAAGATGAGATTTTGGAGCCAGATCTGATGGCAATGAATATCCCATGGCTAGTAGGTGCCATACACTAGCATCAAATTACTGACTTTTATCTGATAACTGATGGAAGCTCTTCGAATGTGTGAATCATCAGGCTACGTGGTAGCTCTAGCAGTTGAATGATTTAGGGACAATACAAGTATAAATAAAACAGTTATCATGATCATGGACATAGTTGGCTTTTATTAACTCCTTAGAAGCCTTGAAAAAAAAAGTGCAAGCTTAAGATTTAGCAACCCAGCAAGAACACCTGAAGCTGATTTTCACGCACTGCTGGAGTGGCTCCCAGGACAGAGTGATATCCTCCAGGGAATGAGACAGAGATGGCAGAACAGCCTTGGTACAGTGTTGAGAAAGGGTCAGAAGCTTCAGAAAGGTGGAAATATTAAAGTGGATTTATTATGTGATACCAATATACTCTGTTGGGAGACCCTGAAGAACATTCCCTTCACTAAAGCTAGTAACAAGCCTCCTGGGAGAGGATACTGATATCATTGAGTATCATGGGGTGGCTAACCCCTGAAGTCTGGGGTTGGCAGTAGGAGATGTAGCTATGAAAATGGATTTCCTTGGATCCATTGGGATTACAGGGTTCCAGATGGCAGAGGCCATGTGGCAGTACAAAACTATAAGGAGCAATGTGACCAAAATTTCCATAAAGAGGAAGAAGGAAAGTATGGAAGTTTGTGTTTCTTGAACCACAGGAATGTGGTCAGGCAATGGTGGGTCTCTCATGGTGTTTCAAGTTGGAGATACAGATGAACAGCTGATTTAGGGTGTCACTTGTGTTGTAGAACAAACAAAAAATCAAGTTGACGAGACATCTATATTGTATTTTCAAAAGGTCACTTTGTATTGTAGAAAATAGGACATAAGTAGCAAACGTAAATATAGGAAGAACAGTTCAGAGACTCGCACTTCCCACTGATAAGAATTCCCAGAGAGACAATGCAGAAGAGAAGGTAGGAATAGGGGGCCAATCAGAGACCTCCAGGACTCACTGAAGTTACCTTCTGGTATAGGAAAAGGACCCAGTAAGGAATCTGAGAGTGTGCAGCCAGTGAGATTAGAGGAAAACCAAAGGACTGTAGTGCTGAAACAAAAGTACTCTAAACAGGAGAAAAGTAAAAGTGATCTTATATAGTGATGGACTGTGTTGAATCCTGCTGAGAGGTTTAGTAATAGCCAAGGACAGGGAAGTGACTAATGGATTTGGCAAAATGGAGTTGGATAGAGAAGCTTATGGGAGTGAGGTGGAGTTACCACCTCAGTAATAGAGTGGGACAAGTGAAACTTGGGGTTCAAATCTGCAAATAAGGTCACATTTGTTATAAAGAAGCTACTAATCCTATTCAAAAACTGTTGTGTTATGTTTGGCAGTTTAAGATATTTAGGGAAGACTGTGTGAGCTCTGTGGGTGTGTTCAGGATTTTGGTTTTGTTTTTAATCTTAAGGAATGGAAATCCTCAGAAATATTTCAGTTGAGATGGTGTAAGGTTTGCATCATGGGTCCATCCTCTAAAATATATATATATATATATATATATATATATATTTAGGGAAAAAATTATTTGATTTCCTAAAAAGACCAGATGATAAAATGGAGGATCCATTTCCTAAGAAAAAGGATTCCACGTGAGTCATGAGAAATTAGCAGACTGAGAACATTATTCATCTCTCTTTTGAGAGTGGAAGTTCAGAAATTTCAGTGGTAAAGATTAACAAAACAGACCAGGTGTTGATCTGGAGGAGAAAGCAATGGATGGGAAATCACATGGGGATCAGGAATAATAGGAAGAGATGGAGCTGAAGCCAAGAAAATGTCCTGAGGCCACCATGAAGGTGAGAGATGGTTTAGCTGGGTAGGATTTAACATGTTTAGTAATAAGAAGAATCTACTATTTGAACTTTGGAATATTTCAATTCACCTTTGTTTTTAAAAGAAAGTTACAATGGAATATTATGCAGCCATCAAAAGGAATGAGATCTTACCATTTGCAATGATGTGGATGGAACTGGAGGGTGTTATGCTGAGTGAAATAAGTCAATCAGAGAAAGAAATGTATCATATGACCTCACTGATATGAGGATTTCTTAATCTCAGGAAACAAACTGAGGGTTGCTGGAGTGGGGGGGGTGGGAGGGATGGGGTGGCTGGGTGATAGACACTGGGGAGGGTAGGTGCTATGGTGAGTGCTGTGAATTGTGCAAGACTGTTGAATCTCAGATCTGTACCTCTGAAACAAATAATGCAATATATGTTAAGGAAAAAAAAGAAGAAGATAGCAGGAGGGGAAGAATGAAGGGGGGAAATCGTAGGGAGAGACGGACCATGAGAGACAATGGACTCTGAAAAACAAACTGAGGGTTCTAGAGGGGAGGGGGGTGGGGGGATGGGTTAGCCTAGTGATGGGTATTAAAGAGGGCACGTTCTGCATGGAGCACTGGGTGTTATGCACAAACAATCAATCATGGAACACTACATCAAAAACTAATGATGTAATGTATGGTGATTAACATAACAATAAAAAAATTTTTAAAAAAGAAAGTGGAAGTTAACAAAAATAGGCTGGTAATAAAAATTTATATTTGCAAAGACAAAATACATGTGTGTGGTTCATATATTATACGCTGATCCTTTCATCATCCAAGTCTACACAGAGTAAGCATTATGCCTAACCCACATACTATTATTCTCCAGGTAGCACCTGAATAAATTAGTCATCGTGGCTAGGATGGCATGAGAAGACAGAACGCAAACATTCCATGAGGATTCGATTTTCTAACCATGAATACATGGAGGGAAAATAAATGTGTCAATGAAGTTCAAGTTGGTTTACTTGGAAAAAAATTTTAGTAGCCTTTCCATTATTATGCTTTATAGTATTTTTAAGGCCAGGCAATACAGTCATCACCCAATCTTATTTGTCGCCAGTCATGAACACTTTAAGTCCAAAAGATGCCTTGGGGTACACTAGAAATTTTGTTCATGCTGTTTAAACAGAAATGGAGCTGATATTTTAAAAGGCTAAAGTATTTTATAGATTTTAGGTAATGATGCTCCAGTTTTCTCCACAGAATGAAAACACAAAGTTGTGTCTCAAATGAGGTGGTGAAGTTTCATCTAACTTACATAGACTGCCCAAAAGGGGGCCCTTTCATCTGACCTGCCTCTCTGCAGAGTTAATGATTATCCCAGGAGAACCACTATTTCTCCAGAGCAGATCCTGTTTCATTTTTGGTCTGAGCTACATTTATTGTCTCTGAACCATGAACTTCAAACCCAAGGAAAGGAATGTTGTATTAGCTTATTGTGTTTAAAGGTGTAACTGAAATTGAGTTCACTAAAGAAAGAGTCTACATCTAGGTTTAATTGTTTTACAGTTTTGTTGAAATGCTTTCCCCTCAGTTTGTCAATCATAATTTGCTTTGAAAATTAATGTCTATAGCAATAAGCTAAAGCTAGAACATTAATCATTTTTAACTTTACATTTTATTGCTTAACCCAATCAACTGTTCAAGTAAAATTCAGTCTTTGGGAAGTTACAATATAATTTGAATTGCCCAAATCCTGGTCTTTATATCAGAAGTGGGGCTCAGGTAATGTTTAGGTGCTAATTCCTCTTATCAAAGGAAAAGACTACAATAAAGACATTTGTCAACTGAACAGTTAAAAAAGCTTTTTCATGGTTCTTTCCTGTATTAAACATTAGCTGACTCTGTCTTTTTTTTAAAGATTTATTTATGTATTTTAGAGAGAGAGCTTGAGTAGGAGAGGCAGAGGGAAAGGGAGAGAGAATCTCAACAGGCTCCACCCTGACTGCGAGCCTGATGCAGGGTTCGATCCCAGGACCCTGAGACCAAGACCAAGATTTGGTCACTTAACTGACTGTGCCACCCATGCGCCCCATGGCTTTGCCTTTTCTTTAAAAAAGTAAGTAAATGTAGAGTATGTATCAAGCCACCCACTGGGTTTCCTTCAGATTTGCTATCTTATTCACGATTTGGCATGGAGCAGCATGTATCATCTCATGTGCTATAGTAGCTTCTTTATAACAAATGTGACCTTATTTGCAAAATTAGAATCCATGAATAAGCAAGATGTAAATATCCTGTAGTATGAGCATGAGCTGATATTTATTTTATAGAGCAAACACATGATATTAATAGATATTGAATCTCTTGGGAAACAAATGGGGTCTTGTCTCAAGTTTTCACAGGGAAAGCAGCTCTGCAAGAACTGCACTGTGTGGGCCAACTACTTTCTCTCATGTGATAGGAACAAAGAACAGCCAAGGATCTGGAATCCAGCAGTCCGTGTCTCAGAATCTTTGGGTTGCTTGCGCAAAAGTTTTCCATTTCTATTCTCAGAGAAGTTGAGTGAACTGTAGAATTATGTGCAACTCTCCAATTTATCTTGGTCTGGCAGCCAGAAAGTCCATGATTCCTGGAATTTGTTGAACAGAATGATCTAAGGCCACCTAAATGCCTGTTTGTCTACTTTGAGGCAAGTTTGAAATTGACCATTCCCTTGGGAAGACAGAACTACATCCTACTGATTGCACTGTTGTTTTGAAGCATATAGTAAACACAACTACAGAGGGTTCAGGGTGATGCAAAACCAAAATAAACCCTTTGCCACCAGTACTGAAATTGTCTGAGTTATAGCCATAAAAGACAATTTGTGCATTGAATGAAATTAGACTGAAATCACTAGAATACCCCAGATTTGTGTAAAAAATAGAATGGAATGGAAAGTTTTTCCTAAATGAATAGTTTTCGCATTTGCAATCTGTTGGTAAGATTGTTACCAATCTCTGGGGGTTACCGTGAGGATAGATGAGATGATACATGCTGCTCCATGCCAAATCATGAACAAGCTAATTGAATTTAAATCAGAATAAAAGGCAGATACATAGATCTGAAATTATCTTTTGAATCAGTTGGCCATCCTGGAACAAAATAGTGATCAATAGGTGAAATTTCAGTGACACTCGGAACTGTGAGCAAAGTTTTCACCCACCTGAACAGGGTATAGAATACAACTTATTTTTTTAAGAATTGTTTCCTATTTTTTCTGCTTTTCTAAATTTCCTTGATTCGTTATTGTTTTAGGGGGTTGTGGTGGGTTTTTTTGCAATAACTATAGATTCTTAACAAGTTGCAAGTTTAGTACAGAGAAGCCCTGTGTACTATAGTAAATATCAAAACCGGAAAAATGGACATTGGTACAAGGTGTGGATACAACTCTGTCATCTTACCCCATGTGCAGATTCATGCAAACACCACCTCAGAATGAAATGTGGTGAATTCTCTCAACACAAGGGAGTGATCGCCCATGGTGCCCATCTGATGCTATAATACACTGATACTGTGAAACACAATGAGGACTATGAAATTTGAGATCAGAAACCTGTAGTTCTTGTCCTAGCTTCGTTACTCATGAGTTAGTTAGCCATGAGCAAGTGTCTCAGTCACTTTCTGCCTCAGTTTCTTCATTTTACATGGCTTGGTTGTTAGTAAGTCCCAGATGATTTAATAGATGTGAAAGTTCTCAGTGAAGTCAAACACCAGGAAAATGCCAGGTGCTGTTATTAGCTAGGAGGAATAAAACTTGGAATCCCCTAACCTTCACCACTGAAATTCATTCCTTTACCACAGCGTGCTACTCTAGCTATAACAGGTGGAACTGAAGACTGGGACTTTTAACTCTCTTCATCTTACAGTAAGATCTGGTAAAATCAAGGGCCAGTTGGGAGTAAGGATTCTCTCTGTTCAGTTTGCCTTCACAAGCATGCGTTGAATAGATCATTTCTACCTGGTTGAGTATAGAAGTAGTTAAAATCTTAGTCACCCAAAAATATATCTTCCATTGTCTGTGATAGTTCTTTGTAATCTCATTTGGGTCACTTTGAAATCTATGAGTCAGCCCATGACCAAAACGGACTTTTGCCGTTCCTCTGAAAACCTTTTCATAGCCCTTATGAAGCTCATAAAATGTAAAACAATTCTGGCCAAAACTATTGCACTAAAATTAGAATATTTGAAACTATAACATGGTTTGCATCACTAAAAAATGAAAAATTATTTGAATATTCCACTATAGGTGATTTGTTAAGTAATTTTTCATAAACAAACTGAATATAAAAAGGTAGTATACAAAGTATTTATTGACATAGAAAGATATTCAAAATGTGTAATTATATGAAAACAGAACAGTTTGAAATATTTATAAAGCAATGTATTCAGTATCTATTCATAGAAAACAATCTGAAAGACCATGCACCAAATTGTTACAAATGTCTTATTTTGGATTTATTTTCATTTGCTTCTCCCTATTTCTTGCAATGAGTATATATTCTTTCGGGGTTTTTTTTATTATTATGTTCAGTTAGCCAACATAATACATCATTAGTTTTTGATGTAGTGTTCAATGATTCATTAGTTGTGTATAACACCCAGTGCTCATCACAACACGTGCCCTCCTTTCTTTTTAATTTGTTACATTGCTGTAGAATTTGGGTATGACAAAATTCACTCATTTTACATATGAAATTCAATGAGTTTTACAAAATATACACAGTCATGTAACCACTAGCACAACATTGAGAACATTTCCATTGTTTCTTTTGCTTACCACCAGCACCATCCCCAGGCAATCATTGACCTTCTCTCTGTCACTATTTGCCTTTTCTAGAATTTATAGAACTGGAATCATATACTATGTGGTATTTATGTCTGTTTTTTTTTCTTCTTCATGTAACATAATACTTTTGATATTCATTCATGCTGTTGTGTTTATGAGTATTTCAATCCTTTTTTATTGCTTTGTCATATACTATTGTATGAATATACCCTAATTTGTTTATCCATTTACCAACTGAAAGAAACTTTAGTTGTTTGTTTGGTTATCATGAAAAAAGCTGTTTTTGGACATTTGTGTACAAGGCTTTGCAGACATGTGAAGTAGAAGTGCTTGGTTAAATTTTAAGTGTACATTTATATAAAAAAAAAATGCCTAAACTGTGTTTCAAAGTGACTGTCTCATTTACATTCCCATCAGCAATATAGGAGAGTTCCCATTTCTTCACATCCTCTTCAATACTTGCTTTTGCAAGTCTTTTTAATTTGAGGTATTCTAGTAGTTAGGTGATGGCGTCTTTTGGTGTTTTTAACTTTCATCTTCATTTTCCTAATGCAAATATCCTTTTGTGGTAATGTGTCTGTTCAAATCTTTTATCAATATTTTTATCAGATTGTATGTCTTCATAATATTGACTTTTGAGAGTTCTTTATAAAGTCTAGATACAAGTACTTTATCAGATATATTTTTCTCCCAGCCTGAACCTCACCTTTTCAGGTATTTTTTTAATTCTTATTTATTTTTTAAATTACCATATAACTAACATACAGTCTTACATTAGTTTCAAGTGTACAATATACTCCTTCAACAATTCTATGTATTACTCAGTGCTCATCATAAGTGTACTCTTAGTCCCCTTCACCTATTTCACCCATCCCCACACCCATCTCTCTCTGGCAACAACCAGTGTGTCCTCTACACTTAAGAACCTGGTTTTTTTTTGCTTGCCTTTTCAGATTTTTTTAAACAGCATCTTTGGAATAGTAAAGAATCCTAATTTTGGAGAAAGCCCAGTTATCAATTATTTCTGTTATTCGTGCTTTTACTGTTATATCTAGTGTATCTTTGCCTAACTCAAAATTAGAAAGATTTATTTCTACATTTTCTTACAATGTTACAGTTTTAAGTTTACCATTTATGTCTATGATGTATTTTCAGTTTTGTTTTTTTTTTTTTTTTGTAAATATGGTGTGAGGTAAGGGTAAATTGTTCTTATCCATACAGATACTCAATTGTTCCAGTAATATATATGGAAAAAAAACTATTCTTTCTCTGTTAAATTACTATAGCACATTTGTCAAATAATTAATTATGTGGATTTATTTCCGGATTCCATTTAGTTCCATTGGTCTATATATCTGTCCTAACACTAATATCTCATTGTCTTCATTAGTGTAGCATTAGTATACATATTTAAATCATGTGTTTTAAATCCTCCAAATTTGAGCTTTATCAAAATTGTTTTAGCTATTCTACATTTTTTGAATTTGCATGTAATTTTACAATCTGCTTATAAATTTGTACAAAATACTCTCTTCGAATTCTGATTGAAGTTTTATTAAATCTTTAGATCAACTTGAAGAAAATTGACATTTTAACAATAAGATTTCAAATTAATTGACTTGACATTTCTATTTATTTAGATGTTCTTTATTTTTTAAATTTTATTATGTTATGTTAATCACCATACATTTGATATCTCATTATCTATTAGAAAAAATTAAATTAATGGTAAAACATTCTAAATCAGAAAACCCCAGTCCCAGTCTCTGGTGAATTCTGCCAGACATTTAAAACAAACAAAATAAAACAAAACATCTACACAAACATCCAGAAAAGGAAAGAGGAAAGTACATTTCCACTACTATTTTATGAGATTAGCATTATCCTGATACCAAAAGCAGATAAAAGATTACAAAAACAGAAAACCACAAAAATGAATATCCCTCATGAACATAGACAGTAAAGTCTTTAAACAAAATATAAGTCAATAGAATAAGCAGTACATAGAAAGGGTAATTAATCATGTCTGAGTGCAACTGTCACCAGGTACGCAAATTTGTTTTAATATCCAAAAGTCAATTACTGTAGTCCACTATGCTAAGAGGCTAAAAAGAAAAAGAGAAAAAAACATATAATCAAGCCAAGAGTTACAGAAAACATTTTGACAAAATTCAATATTAGTTTAAGGTAGCTAATCAGAAATAGAAGAGGGGTGCCTGGGTGGCTCAGTCGTTAAGCATCTGCCTTCAGCTCAGGTCATGACCCCCAGGGTCCTGGGATTGAGCCCGCTTCAGGCTCCCAGCTCCACGGGAAGCCTGCTTCTCCCTCTCCCACTCCCCCTGCTTGTGTTCCCTCTCTTGCTGTGTCTCTCTCTGTCAAATAAATAAACAAAATCTTAAAAAGAAAGAAAGAAAGAAAGAAAGAAAGAAAGAAAGAAAGAAAGAAAGAAAGAAAGAAAGAAAGAAAGAAAGAGAAAGAAAGAAAGAAAGAAAGAAAGAAAGAAAGAAAGAAAGAAAGAAAGAAAGAAAGAAATAGAAAAATTTCCAAAGCACCCACAGTTAATACTCTACAGAGTAGTAGAAGCCTCTTTTCCCTTTAAGATCAGAACTAAGGCAAGGATGTCTGCTCTTAACTTCTTTTTTTTTTTTTTTTAAGATTTATTTATTTCTTTGAGAGAGAGAGCAAGTGAGCACAGTGGGAGAGGGAGAGGGAGAACCCCAAGGTGGCTCCATGCTCCAATACGGGGCTCGATCTCATGACCCTGAGATGATGACCCCAGCCGAAATCAAGAGTCCACACATAACTAACTGAGCCATCCAGGCACCCCTGCTCTTACCACTTCTATTCAACATTGTGCTGCAGGGCCTATCTAGAGAAATAAAGGGGAAAATTAACGTATACATATATTTTTAAAGTTAAAAGAACCCCCTTTTCTTCACAGCATAACTGTCTATACAGTGTATATCTTAAAGAATCTATTTTAGAAGTTACTAGAATTAAAAAGTAAGTGTAGCAATGTCTTAGGATGCAAGGTTAATATTAAAAAAGCAATTGTATTTCTACATACTAGCAATAAACAATTGGAGATTACAGTAAAAATAATAGTATCATTTATAATAGAATCATGAAACATGAAATACTCAAGGATAGGTTTTAAAAAGCACTGTAATATGCATACACTGAAAACAGCAGACATTACTGTGAGAATTTAAAGAACATCTAAATAGGAGGGAAGGAGCAAGATGGAGGAGGAGGAGGAGACCTAAATTTTGTCTGGTCCCAGGAATTCAGCTAGATAGGGATCAAACCATTCTGAACACCTAAGAACTCAACAGGAGATCGAAGAAAAGAATAGCAGCAACTCTCTGAACAGAAAAGCGACCACTTTCTGGAAGGTAGGACGTGCGGAGAAGTGAATCCAAGGCAATATTTGGGAAGATAGACAGCGGGGGAGGCGGTCTCCGTCAGCTGCTACCAGCAAGTGATAGAGCAGCGGAGCACAAAATCGGAATTTTTAGAAGTCGGCTCTACTGAGGGATGTTGCTCCAGTGGCTAAGTGGGGGGTGGAACCCTCGCTAGGACAGTGTGGTCTCAGGACCCTCGGGGTCACAGAAAGACCAGAGGTGCCTGAGTGCGGCAGAGCTCCCAGGTATCAGAGCGGGGAAGCCAGCGGCAGAGACAGAGCCGAGGAGTGGGCTCTCAACTTGGGGTTGCCATAAACCGGGATCTGTGGCACAGTCGGGCCACTGCATTTCCAGCAGGGACCTAACAAGCAGCAGATCCGGGGAGACTCCCCTTCCTCCCCTGGGAGGAGCCGCGCGGGAGCGCACTGCAGGGATCTGCTGGGTTTGGAGACTCCACACGGCATCATGAGTCAGAGATAGAAATGCTCAGTGACAGGCTGGGTGAGCACATAGAGAGGCCGGAGACTGGGGAGACAGGAGTGATTGACTGCTTTTCTCTGGAGGCTCACAGAGGAGTGGGGCCCTGGGTTCTTGGATCCTCTGGGGCAGAGACTGGGAGGTCACCATTTTCACTCTCATCCTCCAAAGCTGTTTGGAAAGCTCGCAGGAAACCAAAGATACAAGAGAGCAAACCTGAGCAGATTACTTAGCACAGACCTGCAAGAGTGGTGCAATTCCACCTCCGGCAAAGACGTTTGGGAACCACGGCAACAGGCCCCTCCCCCAGAAGATCAGCAAGAACAGCCAGCCAAGACCAAGTTTACCAATCAATGAGAACAGCAGAACTCCAGCGCAAGGGGAATACTGTACATAGAATTCATGGCTTTTTTACCATGGTTCTTTAGTCTTTCAAAGTTAATTTTTTAAATTTTCTTTTTCTTTTCTTTTCTTTTTTTGAATTTTTCTTTTTCCCTTTTTCAACCAACATCTTAGCAATCCCTTTTTAAAAAATCTTTTTTATTTTTCATTTTTAGAGTCATATTCTATCCCTTCATAGTAGTTACCCTTATTTTTGGCATATATATATAAGTTGTTCTCTCTTTAAAATTTTGAGATAGTTTCTTCTAACAGATCAAAATATACCCTAAATCTCTAGTGTATGGCTTTGTCCTAGTCTCCTGCCTGATCACATTCTCTCCTTTATTTTTTTTCAAATTTCTCTTCTTTCTTTATTCAACATTTCTTATCTTATCAATTCCTTTTATAAAATCTTTTATAATTTTCATCTTTACAGTCATATTCCATCCCTTCATCATATTTACCCTTATTTTCGTACATACGTAAGTTTTTCTTTCTTTAAAATTTTGGGAGGCAGTTTCTTCTAAAAGACCAAAATATGCCCAAAATCTAATGCGTGGCACTGATCTATGCACCAGCCTGATCATATTTAATCATATTCTGTTTTTTGTTTGTTTGTTTGTTTGTTTTTATCTTTTTCTTTTCTTTTTTCTTTCTTTTTTCTTTCTTTCCCATTCTTTTCCCCCAGTTTCGGGTCTCTTCTGATTTGGTTAGTGTATATTTTTCTGGGGTCATTGTTACCCTGTTAGCATTTTGTTCTCTCACTCATCTATTCTCCTCTGGAGAAAATGACAAGATGGAAGAAATCAACTCAAAAAAAAGAACAAGGGGCAGTACCGACTGCCAGGGACCTAATCATTATGGACATTAGTAAGATGTTGGAATTAGAGTTCAGAATGACGATTATAAAGATACTAGCTGAGCTTGAAAAAAGCATGGAAGATATTGGAGAAACCCTTTCTGGAGAAATAAAAGAACTAAAATCTAACCAAGTTGAAATCAAAAAGGCTACTAATGAGGTGCAATCAAAAATGGAGGCTCTAGGGCGCCTGGGTGGCTCAGTTGGTTAAGCGACTGCCTTCGGCTCAGGTCATGATCCTGGAGTCCCGGGATCGAGTCCCGCATCGGGCTCCCTGCTCGGCGGGGAGTCTGCTTCTCCCTCTGACCCTCCTCCCTCTCATGCTCTCTGTCTCTCATTCTCTCTCGCAAATAAATAAAATCTTAAAAAAAAAAAAATGGAGGCTCTAACTGCTAGGATAAATGAAGCAGAAGAAAGAATTAGTGATATAGAAGACCAAATGATGGAGAATAAAGAAGCTGAGAAAAAGAGAGATAAACAACTACTGGATCATTAGGGCAGAATTCGAGAGATAAGTGATGCCATAAGATGAAACAATATTAGGATAATTGGGATCCCAGAAGAAGAAGAAGAAGAAGAGAGGGGCAGAAGGTATATTGGAGCAAAATATAGCAGAGAACTTCCCTAATCTGGGGAAGGAAACAGGCATCAAAATCTAGGAGGCACAGAGAACCCCCCAAAATCAATAAAAATAGGTCAAAGCACCAACATCTAATAGTAAAACTTACAGGTCTCAAAGACAAAGAGGAAATCCTGAAAGCAGCTTGGGACAAGAGGTCTGTAACCTACAATGGTAGAAACATTAGACTGGCAACAAACCTATCCACAGAGACCTGGCAGGCCAGAAAGGACTGCCAGGATATATTCAGAGCACTAAATGAGAAAAATATGCAGCCAAGAATACTATATCCAGCTAGGCTGTCATGAAAATAGAAGGAGAGATAAAAAGCTTCCAGGACAAACAAAAACTAAAGAAATTTGCAAACACAAAACCAGCCCTACAAGAAATCTTGAAAGGGGTCCTCTAAGCAAAGAGAGACCCTAAAAGCAACATAGACCAGAAAGGAACACAGACAATATACAGTAA